>NC_084588.1:26482311-26782311 GCF_033807715.1 Cololabis saira | reverse complement strand
CCTCAGTCCTCTCCTCTCACCGCTCTCCAAAATGAGGGCAAGAGAGATAAAGTGTGAGTCTATATACTGTATGTACATGTGCGCAAGGCAGTTAGCGTGAGGGGAAGAAAAACTGTGTAACTGCTCTAATATTTCCACTCCATGGGAGTTTCTACCTGATAAGTGAATCTCTATTTATCAGCCAATGAGAAAATGCTTTGAAGTCTGAGGTACATGTTTGCAGTTACAGGATTTACCAGGATGCAGCACAAACAGCTTATTAAACAACAAACTATATTGAAGGAGAGAAGAAGTCATTTAGTCTGCATGTTTCAACCAAGTAACCAGATGTCATATTACCTCAGCTTATATAATGAACAAATCAGAATACATTTATTTTTTCCTTTAGTTTTACTTAACTACCTCTATCAAACAGTTATTATAATAATTTAAAAGAATAATAAAAATTAAAGCTGCAAGCAGCGATGAACGGGCCCTCGCGCGTGCAATTTTCAAGGACTCAAAACTAAGTCCGATGACACCACCCATGACTCTTTATGTCAAACCAATCAAAATTTATTGCAGAAAATAGGAACTATCACATATCGACCAATCAGAAGAAGGGGCGGGGATAATTTGCACCAATTAAGGTGAAGGAGTCAAAACCGAGTCCGATGACACCACCCACAACTCTTTATGTCAAACCATTCAAAAGTTATGCCAGAAAATAGTTGTTTAACGTTGAAGTTTGACGCAGCGCCACGGCCACCCCATTTCACGAAAACTCACGATTTTGATAACTTTTCATGGTTAACGTCTTTTGTGTCTCCTGAGCAAGTTATGTTATGTCGAACGGATGATCCTGTTAGGAGGAGTTCGTTAAAGTACGATACGTGAAAATGGCATAAATTGCGCCAAAATTACACGATTAATTCAAAATGGCCAACTTCCTGTTGGGTTTCGGCCATGGTGCCAAGAGACTTTTCTTTAAGTTGCGACATGATACAGGTGTGTACCGATTTTCGTGCATGTAACTTACGTCAAACCGTATTGTGGGGCTTGAGGCACAAAGTTTTCTAGGGGGCGCTGTTGAGCCATTTTGCCACGCCCATTAATGCAAACCATTAAATATCAGATTTTTCACCAGGCCTGCCTTGCGTGCAAAATTTGGTGACTTTTGGGGCACGTTTAGGGGGGCAAAAAGGCCCTCATTTTGTCGGAAGAAAAAAAATTCCTACAGATACAATAGCCTTCGCACTGTCAGTGCTCGGGCCCTAATTAAAGAAAAAGAGGTCATTATGTAGGAACTTAAAGCAGGGTTTCTGAATGTGTGGAAAATGTTCACGTTGACAAATTTATTTAATAAAAAGATGGTTCCGTTGAAATAGAATAATGTACAGAATAAACAGTGCTTTCATGCACAAATGAGACATCAAAAAGTGTAACAACAAGAGGCAGTTCCAAAAAGACTTTAACTTAACTAAACTTAACTGAGTACACACTCACTGAACACATATCAAGCGCTGTACTAGTAGAACTATTCCGTCACTTAATGAAGCTTTAAGATTGACACAACAATCAAAACATTTCAGCAACAGCCATTTTTAAAAGGCTTGGGTGTTGTTTTCTTGAAAAAACATGAGATAGAAAAGTCCAAGCAGTTCTGAAAAGAGTCACAATTATGTAGCTTTACTTGAAATTGTTATGTTCACCTGAGGTTTAGGCCTGCGATCCACTGCAAATGGTTCCTCCTGACCCATCAGTTGAGAATCACTCCTACACCCATCCTATAACAATAATACAGGTGGCAGTTTCTCAGGTTCCGCTGGAAATGAAGTCCATTCTCATCGTGTAGGGAAATGCAGCTTCTTAGAAATCCCTCAAAAAGTGCATCAAAAAGCCAAAAGCTGTTTTGGTAGTTCTACAATTTTTAGGGCCTTACACCATCTCACCGACTTAAATGGGGCGGCAGTAGCTCAGGTGGTAGAGCGGGTCGTCCAATGATCGGAAGGTCGGCGGTTCGAATCCCGTTCTGTCCCAGTTTGCTGTCGTAGTGTCCTTGGGCAAGACACCTTACCCACCTTGCCCCGTGTGAATGTGTATGAATGTGTATGAATGTTGGTGGTGGTCGGAGGGGCCGTTAGGCGCGATATGGCAGCCACGCTTCTGTCAGTCTGCCCCAGGGCAGCTGTGGCTACAATGTAGTTTACCACCACCAGAGAGAATGTGTATGAATGAATAATGATTTCTGTAAAGCGCTCTGGGTGCCTAGAAGGGCGCTATATAAAAAAAAATCAAACTGAATTTAATTATACTGCAATAAACTAAACCCAATGAGAATATGAGTGGAGATTTTATCTGCGTTAATGTTTGTCTCGTGTCCCTACTATCAGACATTCACATTATCACCCAAAATAACTGAACTCCTATCCTGGTTGTCACTTATGACAACCGATTTTTGCTTTACTGAGGTAAGTTCAACGACGGTTGAAAAAATAGTTCCTGGCACGACAGTGGACTTTCACTTTACCTAACAAGATCTTGAACAAGAGTCAGAGGGGGACTTTGACCTAAAAAAGACAAAAGTTGAATTGAATTGAATTTAACTAAATAATACTGTAGGATACTCCTTATATAGAATCATTAGGTAAAGTTACTGCAAGGGTGGGAATATTTGCAGTGTGGATGAACACACTCCCTTGTTTAATACTACAATATGAGTGTGTACTCTTGTGAAGCTTGTGTACCCTTCTTGCTGCAGATGTGCCTGATGTCTCTTTATCATTTTATTCAGTTTCTTTTAGTCACTGCCCATGTAGCTGCTGGTGCAACATATGGCTGCAAAGAAAATGATACTCTCCACCACTGACTTACGGGAAATATGCAACATCTTATTGTAAACGTTCAAGACCTAAGTTTCCTCATGAAGTACAATCTGCTCCGTTCCTTCTGGTTAGACAGAACCAGTGTTGCATTTCTAATTCAGTCAGCTGTATTTCTGGAGGAGTGCTGTGTTTTTCAGCAAAAACCATCATGTTTCCAAAAGCCTAACCCATTTTAGTGTCTCACCCTAG
The DNA here is from genome assembly GCF_033807715.1 of Cololabis saira. Lineage (NCBI taxonomy): Eukaryota > Metazoa > Chordata > Actinopteri > Beloniformes > Belonidae > Cololabis > Cololabis saira. Next base: position 26,779,258 of record NC_084588.1, on the reverse strand, counting down.
CCAAACAACTGAAAACAAACCAAAAAAATAAAGAAACAAAATAAAGTAAAATTAAAAATTAACAACACATTTTCCTGCACTGCAAATGCACCCCAGAACCTCTTGGGTGTGTGGTGTGCCTTAAAGATGTTTGCAAACATATTTTGCCTCATCAAAAAAGTCTCCTATGGTGGTACCTCGACACAAAGTACCTACAGGCGAAGCTGTTGGCTTGTTTACAAGACATTTTCATATCTTCCTACTTGTTAACAGCGCTGCCAGTGTAAAATAGGGGGTGGTAGTCTAGTGGTTACAGAGGTGGGCTTGGGTCGGGAGCACCAAGGTGGCAACCAAGGTGAACCACTTTGGGCCCCTGAGCAAGGCCCTTAACCCTGGCAGCCCACTGCTTCTAGTATAGTGATGGATTTAGAGCAGACATTTTTTTTTAAATAAAATACTCCACAGTGCTCCAGTGAAAATGAATCAAACTTTAGAAGAGTTAAAACAGAACCTGCTACAGTGCTTATACTCAGTACTCGAGTTGAGGGGGGATGGCATCCCCCCTGAAATAAAAACAATTTTCACCTGTTTTCAAGTCAATTTTCACTTGAAATAAGTAGGAAAATCTGCCATTGGGACAAGATTTATCTTCTTATTCCAAGCAAAAAAATCTTGTTCCACTGGCAGATTTTTCTACTTATTTCAAGTGAAAATCTACTTGAAACAGGTGAAAATTGTTGTTTTTTCCAGTGATGAGTCTTGTTTTAAGTGTAATGAGGTTTTTTTTTACTAAAATGAGACATTTTAACTAGAAATAAGACAAATATTCTTGTTAAGATTTTGAGTTTTTGCAGTGATCCATTTTACTTATCCTGTGAAGGACAGAGTCATATTGATAAGTTCAGAAAACAGTTTTTTTTTTGTTGTGTTTTGATGTAAGTCCAGTGGATATTTAAAGCTTACAGAAGGCTGCATTTAACTGCTGCTATGTCATTCCTGCAGTATTTCTGCAGGTGTTTTGGTTAGTGCTATTATTTGTAATATATTATATTATTTGTAATCAGCACAAATTATCTGTCCCCATATGATAAAATCCACCATCCCCCCTGATTTTTTTTCACAACTCGAGTACTGCTTATACTGTACCACATTTTAATGTTGTAGCAGGTTTAAACCGAAGTACGTTTATCTATATGTTGTGCTTCTCCGCTGGTAGGTTGTTCAGTCCTGTCACCAGGAACAAATTAAACCTGGACAGCTGAGCATTGACTTCTGAGATATATTAGTAAGTCAAATACACAATTAAAACATGTATATTTTTGGCTTTTTGAATTGCTTGATAAATGTGCTCTTTTGTAACTTTTGGTCTCTATTAAACCACCTGTAAAGTTTGAAAACAAACTCTCTTTAATAATCCAGAAATTATTGGAACATAACAGCCTTTTTGCAAGATGCATATTTTGTGTAAAATGGGTTTGTGTAATATGGGAGTACATGCAACCTTCTGCATCATTGTAGCAGAGGAAGAGGGCAAGATAATGGGTAAAGAGTGAGTAAATGACAGAAAAAAAGTGGAGCAGGGAGTTATGCTGGCTATGAAGAGCGTGAATGGGCAGAGTGTGGAGCACAGAGCCAGGCCTTTTGGCTTGTTTCCAGTGGGGATAGTGGGTGTCCCTGTGCCAGCTGGCAGCCTGTCTATCCCATCTGTGGAGCCTAGGAGAGTGTGCAGTAATCTCCTGGAGACAGCGGCTCAGCCCAGGCCAGATTTAAAGGGATATGGCCAGCTGGCCAGGCATGGACAGGTCTGCACCACGGAGAGAAAGGAAGGGCAGGAGAAGGCCACATTGAAGAGGAGGGGATGAGTGAGTGAGCTGTGATGAAGCAGGTCAGGTGTAATGGTGAGGATGATAAGGGAGCTGATGATTGGTGGTCAGGGAGCAATAAAAAGCACTGGTAAGAAAAATTACAGTCCAGCTGCCAGCACATAATGGGAAAGTTTGAATGTTATGTCTGTGGCTTTAACAGTAAAAACTACAGTACCAGATGTAATAATGAGACTAACATGAACTTTTGTCAATACCAGCTTAAGAAAGACTACATTTCAATGATCTGTTGCTTTTTCTCACAGCGCTGAGCCCCAAATTAATAAAGCTAACTGAAGAAAGGTCTCTGTGCTGTCCAGAAAAAGAGATAAAACAAGCAGTAGGCCAAGCAGCCCTGCATTTCTCTTGGTATGCTTTTCTCTGTGATTGTTACAGATGGTAAGCAGAGGCCAGCTGGCTAGTCGGCGGCAGAATTCGGAATAATTTCAATCTTAGCAGATCATTTAATCCAGCATTTGACCAGTGTTTTGTCTAGAAATATTCCAGGAGCATAAGCCAGTTTCCATAATCTTATCTCAATTCTGATTTGTTTTCATTATTTTAAATCTTCACTGCTTCATTTCAAGGGAAAACTAGCGTACTACTGTGGCAGAAACAAGATATTTTTGCCATAAAAACCGCCAGCTGTTATGAGAAAAATGTTTAGCTGTATACCAGAAACAGAAACATGCTAAACTGACTCCTTTCTCACTGTCTGGGGCCAGCTGTGGGAAGGAGCTTGGTACAATGAAGACATTGAGAAATTCAAACTTGCACCTGGGGCCTGACTCCATAAACATCCAGGTACAAGAATCACAGTATGCAAAACTCCTCAAACACACATAGGCACAAAAATGCTCATTGCGTAAAACTAACGAAGTTGCTGCACATGCACATGTAGGCACGCTGATGTCTGATAGATATCTGTGAAGAATATACACATGCATGCACAGGTGTGGTCCACTAACAACACTGACACACAATTGCAAAGAAACGCAGAAACACACATGCCTGTGGAAATCTCAAAAGAATAAGTGAAGCCTTGCAAATCCCCAGATGTGCAGTGAGACAGGGGGAAGATGAGGAAGAGAGGACTGGGAGGGGGAGTAAGTGCCTGGAAGGGGCGGGGGGGAGTCCGATGGAGGGGATGAAGGAGGGGATGCGGTGGCGAGGGCGGGGTGTTTACCACTATTTAAAAGGCAGTGGGCGCTGTGTGGAGATTAATAAACAGGAGGTAATAGCAGAAGGACTCTATATTTATTTTTCATCTTAAATGTTGCTTGTTTGTCGGCCCGGATGAATATTGACTGTGAAATTGGGATCAGGGGCGACACATGCCAGAGCTCGGCCTTATCTCTAGGATGCAGGCAGGCCTGGGGCCGTTATCGCTGCGCCACAGTGGCGTGCCGGCACTCCAGCGCTCTCAAAGCCGCCACATTCCCTTTGTATCTGCCTGGAGAAGCCTGTTTACCTTTCACTAGCTTGATATTCCTATTAGAGCCGCTGACTATTTACCCACTGCCGCCTCCTCTCCCTCCACAGGGCACATTGCTGTCTCTCATCTTTCCTCTTTCTGGTCCTCTGTTTGGCTCAGCCTATCTTGCTCTTTTTTACTTGTTGTCTCTTTCCAGCATACCTTTTACTCCTGCCTCTGCCCTTCACTGTGGCATAAAGTTGTGGACCTGCATTAGCCTGCTAAGAAGTAAGAACTTCATGAGGTGTCTTTGTGCATTACATTTGAAATTTGGCTGACTTCTTGATACCACACATGATGGGAGACCAACCAAAAAGGCTTCTGGCTTGTTCAACTACTACAAGGAATACACATTTTCTATTTTCTATTTTCATCCATCCATCTCCTCCTTTAAGTGTGCAAATGCAACCTGATGCAGTTATTTATGAATCTTTACACATGTAACCATAAAGATTTGTGTTGAGCTTTAGGGGATCCTACACTATATAACTGAGCTTTTTTGTATATATACACACACAGAGGACTCAGGCTGCTGTGGTTTTGCTTTTTTTCCCCTATCTTGGCTGTGAAGACATGGTGGTACCGATTTAAAATTGACAAAAGGCAAGAAAGAAGGCTGCTTGGGTGCAGAGGGGAGCTGTAGTTGCAAACAGAGTTGCTAAGCAGGGATGAGGAGGGAAGCGTTGGGTTGTTAAGGCCACTGCCAACACCTGAGTGAGGATGACTGGATGCTTTGCTTGATTAATGTCAGTTGAATACAAACACCACTTCACTGTAATGAAGTCAGATGAACTCAAACAATTATTTTGATCAATGAAAATTATCAAATTATATCTAATAGCTTGCAAAGAAAGATATTTTTCACCTGGTGTAGTATATTCAAATTATACTAAGAATCCCCTCTTTTGATCTTTATCTAATAAAGGAATAAAGTAAATTTGACAAAGAAAAATAAATCTATGGAAACTGAAGTAAAGTTTAATAGGCTTCTGATGTTACTGAACAAATCAAAGACCAAGAATAAGTGTAACATTGTAGTTCTTTGTTCTTTGTTGGTGCATATGCAAGAATATTTTTTGTATAGTAATTTATAGTATCGTGATATATTAGTTTTGTATTTTAAATTCAAAAATTTTAATTTTAAATCCATTAACATTAAGTTTTGCAATGTCATTTAGTTTATTCATTGTTTTATTTAGTCTATAATGTATTTATTTAATTATCACTTGAATTCTTATCTCATATTTTGTTGATGCAGAGTCTTCAAATGTTTTGGTTAAGACTTCTCTTCTGTCAGTGGATGATTTTTGGTTCCACCTCCCTCAGTGCTATGGGGACAAGTAAAACGGTGACACGGCGCTCCTGTCATCTCACGTTACCTGAAGTTGAAGCTGGAATAAACTAGTCTCACTGTCTTGCCGTAATGTTGTTGTTTTTCATTTTGATTTTTTTTTTACTGAAGTACGACTAACTAAAGAAACTAAAACTAAACTCATAAAATAATACAGATGCTCTGTTACCATATTCAACAGCTGTGGAATTGTCACTTAATCCGAAAAGCCTTCAGGAAGAACATATCAACAATAAAGTGTAACCTCAGTCATTAAAGACTTAAAAAGATATCACTTTACAAAACATATTGTGCCAAAAGATGCCAGATGTGATCCAAGACCCGAAGGGATGATTCCAGTAAAGTTTACTCCTCTCTTCTATCACCTGGCAGCAGTGTACACCAGCCTCAGCTGTATGGTGACATCCAGTACAACTAAAGCAAGAAAGGACTGGTTCTGGCAGCCAGTTTGACAGTTGCAACTTCAGTTAGACAGTTGCAACTTCCAGGAAGTTAACTGGCACGGCTCTGACAAGAGCATCAGTAAAACAGGCTTGAATACATCCCAGGTGCAACAGATCAATAACAAATGTTACATTGCACGGTTTGACTCAACTCACCTTTACCTTTACCTTTACTCCTATATGCTGTATATACATATATATATATATATATGTATGTATATATATATGTATATATATATATATATATATATATATATATATATATATATATATTTCATTTATTTATTTATTCAAACAGGTTAAAACAAAAACAAAAAAACAAAATAATCAGAATACATAAAATGTGTATACCGAAAAAAACAAAGAACAACAAATAAAACCATAAGCAAAACAAAGCAAATTAAAGAGACAAATCTATATGTAAATAAATATTTCCTGTTTGAAAGGGTGTAGGATGAAGTTTAAAAAAACTTTTCTAGTCCTACCCCTTCTAATGTTCTGTTTTTACCGTTTCTTCATTTCACACAACTTCAAAAGAAAAGCATAAAAGAAAAGAAAAAGTGGTTCAGCTGAGCAAGGCACTTTGGTCATTGGCTGTCAGTTCATGTGTCCATTTTCGTTTTGTATCCATACAGAGTACTGTTTTTAAAGATTTGTTTAAACTTACTTAGTGATTTGCATGATTTCATTTCATCTTTACAGTTATTCCACAATTTGACTCCCTTCACTGATACACAATGGGTTTTGATGTTTGTTCGTACATGTTGTTTTTTAAAATTACATATTCCCCTGAGATTGTGTTTATTTTCTTTTATTTGAAACAACTTCTGGATGTCTTGTGGCAACTGATGATGATTTGCTTTGTGCATGATTTGTAAAGTTTTGAAGTATATATATATATATATATATATATATATATATATATATATATATATATATATATATATATATATATATATATATATATATATATATATATATATATATATATATATATATATACATACTAGCTGAACGTCATGACCATCCCAATCCTGTGGAAGCTTTTTGACTATCAGCAGGTTTTCAGAATAGGGTGCAACAACTTAAACAGCCCACTCTTACTGTCATTTAACAAACCATGTATTCAGATACAAATCCACCACCCTCAGTTATGCATGTCTTTTCCCATAATTTGATCACTTGTTGGTGCATACACACATGACAAGTCTGATCAATCAGTTGTCTGCACTGAACCTTTTAGTCTCAACTGGATGAGTTAGTTTGGAAGCTTTACCAGAGTGGTTTTAAAAGCAACAAGAACCAGGTTCTCTTTACAAACGAAAACATCTCAAATCATTATTCAAATGAATAGGGTTTAAGCTTAGAATGGAGAAAAAGAGACACAGGTCAGCTGTCATCCTCATAAAAGCAATCCAGATGTCAGGTTTTGTTTTATCTCTCCTCCATGCAGGGTAAGGTTGGAGGCTTGAGGCATCCTGTGCCGCATGGCACGCCACAAGGTGGGATAAGGAGCAAAACAAACACATGGGCAGTGCAGAGCAACCGTGATCAGAGTGTCTAACAAAGTCCTGATAAGCTGACAGGTTGGAGAGGACAGCGATAGGTGGGAAGAGTGGGTTGTGGAGACGCAAGGCTGTGACAGTTGAGGGTGCTTTTCCTGTCTGACTACTAATGGACAACGTGATCTCATGGCCTTGCATATACAGAACATGCCATTTTGAATGTCATTTCCGCACGTTTACGTTTTTTTTCATGTCATCTGACATAAGTGCAGGTCATACTGACTTTCAGTGGTACACAAAACACAAACATGCATCTTAATAGCTCTCATTCACTCATGGATTAGTTTATGTGAGCAGGTTTTAATGGAATATCAGGACAGCGGCCAGTATATGGCTGGGTTAAAAATGGCATACGTACCCTTTAATAAAGTGCACTGAATACACAATGTTCTGACATGCGCAGTGTACAAAAGAGTGCTGTCCCAAATTACCAATGGTCTGCTCTGATAAGCTGCTTTAACCAGGTTAATGGCAAGATTTCCGCTTTCATTTATTTCTTTGTAATCAATAGAAAAAACTATCCACCCATTTTCTAGATTCAGTTCAGGTCTGTGCAGGTTGAGGTTGAGATTAAGTAAGAGTAAACGCTGGACAGGTCGCCATCTGTCACACTGGGGATGAAGATATAAAATCCAACATGAATAAATTGGTGTTGCCAACATTTCTTACGATTGTCAGATAGCAATGGTGAATTAAATAACTTCTCTACTTCTTTATTGCGAGATGAGATGAGGATTAGACTTTTGTTTGCACAATGATGTTAAATTTGCAATTAAGTTGCCTTCTATTACACATTTAAAAACATCCATTCATTCTTTATTGATATCCTCTTCTTCCTATTCAGGGTAAAAGGTAGCGGTATATGTATACATATTTAACTCAAATGAAAAAAAAATCTATTTAGCCACATAGAAATTATATTTTCACCAAATGTAAAATGGATCACTTGACCACTTTCTGGATGTCCATACTGTATGAATGTGATGAATCTCAGGCTCCACCTGCACTACACACATCATTACAGCCACTTTTTTACATCTTGCTTAACCTCTCACAGTACTGGTTTGGCCAAAAATACTGACTGAAAATAACAACAGCATTATTATCAAGTCACCTAACAATGCAATTTGAAGCTAAAAAACTAGATGAAAAAACGTTCTTTCTCACTGAGAGTTATTAAAATCAGAATTAGATTTTTTCTAACTACATCGTCTGCAGCACAAAAAGCTTTGAGCTGGATCTCTTCATTTCCTTTGTGAAGTTTAATCCTCTATAATCCTTTTGTGGCGCCTTTCTTTTTGTACACGGGACATTTTTATAACACAAAACTCGATGAAGACCCGGTGAGATTACTGTTTACCCTTTGCTCATGAATTAACACAACTGCAGCGCCTTACAGTCAAAGAGTCATGAATGTTATGTAGCTTAGGCCTCTGGGATATTCCAAGATATGTTCATTTTTTATGGTATGTGTCCTCCACATCCAAAAAATGAGTCCTAATTTCTCCGTTTAACTATCTGAACATCTGCTTATCTTTTGATGGCTGGTCAGTCCATCTGTCTGGTGATTAGTACACATCTGTCTGTCTATCCATCTGGCAGCTTTTGGAGCCAAAGTAGGGGACATGAGCAACATTACAGTCCTGTTATTCACCAGTGAAGCGAGAGGACAGAGAAGGATGAAGAGTGAGACATGGTGTTAATAAATACCATTATATGACAACAGAATGTTTGCCTTCCTGAATTAGTTACTCCTCCTTCCATCTTCTTTCACGTTTGTATTGGAATGGCATAATGTGAAGATGAAAAAATAGGAAAAGCATTGCCTGGGGTTTGTGTTGGTTCTCCAAAACACTATGCCAATGTTTTATGCAGGTCTTTCCTCACAAGGAGGAAGTCTGCAGTACAAGCACACTGACATCTGCAGCTTTACTCTCCAAGTAAAGGAGAATGGAGAATAACTGTGTCTGATAGGTATTAAGCACATGCAGTCGTTTTTTTCCTATTTTTTCTCTTTCCTCTACATGCTGTTCAATCACACACAACTCCTCTTACTCCCAGTCGGTCACCGTCAGGTTTGGAGCACATATTTGGCCTGGGTTCGAGTTTCTTCCTTGTCGACTTCTGGTCTCTCGGGTGGCGTGGTTGCGCCCTCCCTCCTCCACTATAGTTACAGTTCAGGTAGAGCATCGTTTTGACTTTACACACACACAGTTACACAGACATACACACTGGTCATTGGATCAATAAAACACGTAATATTGCAGTCGTCAAGAAAATAAACTGTATATAAAAAAGTAAATAAATTAAAAAAAAGAAAAGAAAAAAAAGAAAAGAAACTGTAAACTATCGTCCAAAGATGTCAACTCAGAAAATAATCGTGGTAACTCAGGTTTTCTGTGAATCTAAAGAGCAAAAGACCGCCTCCAAAGCGACGTACGCAGAGGTGCTTTCCAGAACGGTGAGGCCAGGAAAACACACGGCCAGCCGTCCACTTCTGCCGGCCAGAACCGTTAAAAACCCGGAGGACGCTAGTCTCAAACAACACAGTTTGTCTACGACCTCACGGCCTGAGCTGCAGAAGAAAGTGGACAACAACAACAAGATCTCAGACCTCCAACAACAAAACTCCATCCTGCAGAGGGAGATCCAGCGTCTGAGGGAGTCCCTCCACAAGAAACCTCAAGATTCCTCCTCCAATGTTCATCAGCTACGAGAGGAAATCATCCGAGAGAAGGAGGAGAAGGAGAAAGCTGAACGCTCGCTGGCACAGGAACAGGAAGAGACCGCCAAAGTAAAGGCCTCCCTGGTCTGCTTCCGGGCTCAGCTGGAGAACCAGCAGCAGGAGTCCCTCAGGGACAAAACCGATCTGAAACACCAGCTTCAGTATCTGAGGCGGCTGGTGAACTCCCAGAAGTCTCAACTGGAGAAAGAAACGACTCTCCTGCACGCAGAACTGGGGAAGAAGAAGGAGCTGCACGCAAACATCAGCAGTCGGGTCGTGGAGCTGCAAGTAGTCGCCGATGCGGCGGCGGTCAGAGCCGAGGCAACTGAGGCCCGCATCGCCAAGAAGGAGGAGGACGCCAGCCAAGCAAAGACCGGTCTGGTCCGGGTGGAGGAGGAGATGAAACGGCAGAAACACCAGTGGGAGGAGGAAAACCGCCGTCACGTGGCCCAACAAGCAGAAACTTTCTCCCGGATGAAGAACCACGTGCTGGAGGCCCAGGAGGTCCTGGAAGGAGAGATGCAGCTCTGGGAGAGAGAAAAGTCCTGCATCTTTGAAACCATATCGGCCCTGGAGGAGGATCTCCAGAAGCAGGAGGAGCAGCGGAGGGTCTCCGAGGAGAGCATGCTGGACAGACTAAAGACTCTGGAGGAGCAGCTGGATGACATGAGGAGACCCAAACCAAAGAAGAAGTCCATCATGAGGAGGTTCCTGCAGATCTTCAGGAAACGTGAAAAGACTCCACCTGAATCCAGTCCCTGCTGACCCCCCTCTCGTTGGTGGATGTTCGTGTGTTTGGTCGTCTGTTTACAGAGAAAAAACGGGCAGTGCCGTGGTCAACATGGCCACCAGGTGGGTCCTGGCTGGGACATGTTTTCCTGGTGCTGGTGTGGGTTTCCTCCAGGAGTTCTGGTTCCCCCCACGTTTAACGTGTAACCCTGCGTTCACACTGAAAGCGTCACGGCTGCATTCATAGGCAGCCGGCTGCCATTCATTTTCTATGAAAACGCGTGTCGAGAGGCAGCGGGAGCAGCGGGAGCAGCAGAGGCAGCGGAGGCGTCGGGAGCAGCCGGAGCAGCGCGTCAATTTGAAGTTGAAAAATCTCAACTTTATTCAAATGAGCAGCGGCGCTGCTGAGGCAGCGTCCAATCACAGACCGGGATTCCCGAAGCAAGAAGCCTCAATGCAGATTGTACTTTCATGTACACACAAACGTACACTCATTCACATGCGTACAGGAGCATAGCTGTGCACTAACAAACTTATTTTATCAGGAATGAATATATTTCATCCAGCAAACTGACATTTTTGCTGATTTGACTGCCGTTTTTACCTGAACTGCTCATGTGAAACACGTAACTGATGGTTGAGGAGCTGGATGGTCCGAATGATTTTATTTGCTACATTGATCCAACGCAAAATATTTTAAAACCGGGCTTATTAATCACAAAACACAGTTTAAACATCATGACCAAATCCGCTCCGAACCGTTGTGTCAGTGATCAGCGCAAACAGACTGCAGCTTCACTGGTGACGGTTGCTGTTGATCCGTGGACCAAACTTGTTAAAGAGAGCATGAAACTCACTCTTATCTATGCGTAAATAACGCTAAAATATAAAGAAGGTGTCCCAAAGTGTGATCTATGGTGAAATAGGAAACTGAAGATGTGCACGCTATATGTGCAGGCTATATACACTTGGTTTGTCCTGGGTACGACGTTAAACTGCATCTGACGGTGGGGGCCTGGACCTAGGGGACGGAATGAGGGGTACCCCTAACCACTGTCACCTCCAGGCGGCCTCTGGCAAAGGCTCAGTACCTGTCAGCCCCCAAACCAGGGTTACGGTGAAGACCCCCCCTGCCTTGTGGGACACCTTTGGGAGAAGGAAAGGCTATGGGAGTAAACCCAGACAAAAAATCAGGAGTGGAGCCCCTTAGGCGGCTGGGTGTCACCGCTGACCCCCTACCGGCAGCTCCTGCAGCCAAGCTGATGCCAAACGTATTGCCCTGCTTTCCTTAGGACCACATCAGCAAGGCCGAGAGGGGGAGCCTGATGACTGGGCACCCCAGGATTACCATATATTTTGCCCAGGCATGCGCCCTGGAGAGGTCACTTCAGTGCCGCTGACCCACAGCGACAGAAACAACACGGGAGACAGCAGTCACGAATTATAAGTATCGGACTGTTCAGCCACAGAAAGGCCTGTAACCCATCAATAGACTAATCCCTGGCGCATACTCCATTGTCTTGCGAGACAGAAGGAAGCCAACAATACACTTGGTGCGTCCGCAATGCCATACTAAAAAGTATATACTAAAAAGTATACTTAAGTTCGGCACACTTTTGAGCAAATATCAGTAGTGTGCATTAATTCGGACGTACTATTCAGAGCGCACACGTCACTTCCTGCCGTTGGGAGGAAGTGACGTGTCACAGCAGCAGTAGCACCGTAGCAGCGCTCCGCTCTTTCCCGTTTATTCTGGCCGAAACAAGATGACATTATATAATATTATTATATACGAATATTATATTAATATTATACAATAATATTATTATACTTAATATTATACTTATGACATATACGTATCACTTAGCAACCAAACGCTGCTGCATTGCATTGTGGGAAGTTTCTGCTCAGCTAGTGTCCATCAATCCACACTAATAAATTTCTCTGGAATGAGTATGGATAGCGCATACTATTGAGTATGTTCTAATGTTTCGGACACACTAAAAAATCTTGCATACTCATTTTGCATACTCATTAGGGTCGAAAATATGGGATTTCGGACGCTGCCACTGTTCCTGTACTGCAGCGCAGCTTTAGCCCCGCCCACTGCAGCCGTCGACAGTGCATGCAGCTTTCAGTGTGAATCCACCAAGCAGCGCGATGCTGGCATCAGGAGATTTTTGACACTTTCAGTGTGAATGCAGGGTAAATTCCAGTGACAGCTGGTCAGTAGAGGGCGCTTGTGTGCAGCCCCCATCAAATCAAGAACTGAAAAATAAAAAATAAAATAAAATGTATGCTGTAAGATACAAATAATTACAAAATGTGTTATTTCAGTCCGTGGGTGACTGTCAATACTGATTAAATGTTGTTAAAAAAAACTAAAAAAAAACATTTGGAGCACATATATGTTCCTATGTTGCATCAAAATGAAGCAAAGAGGAATAAGATTTCCCATATTGAAAACAAAACATCCTGGAAAGGGTGGAGGAATGTTGTATTTGACTTAGACACTTAACATAAAAGAGTAAATGAAAAATAAACATTGTTCAGGCTGGATGTTGCAGGAGTTCATGCTGCATGAAATGTTACAGTCAAAAAAGATCTAGATTCTGATTTTCAGACTTAAAACAATGAAATAAAAATATTACAGCATTAGTGTGCTGGTACCTTCAGCTAACCATGTATACATAGCACAGAGAAAACTGCAGAAGAAGAATTAATGAAAACTTAGACCTAAGTGCCCATTTGTATTGAAATATGCTACTTTTATTAATTTTATGTTGTTAAAGTCTCGATTTTTGCAGCTAATTTAAATCTCTACTTGAGTTTCTCCATTGCATTTATAAACAGTGAATAGACTGTAAAACAAAAATAAAACTTTCATGTCCACAGAGTTTCTTCATCTTGAAACTACATTGTTTGCTCAGTGTTTCTCCGTATAAATGAATAATTTCTATTATTTACATAAACTTAAAATGAATGTCAGATACTGTCAATGAAAAGTTGAATCTAAGTGTCCTGTGGAAGTATTTCTAAGTTACCTTTTTTCAGATAAACTCAAACGTATAAAAATATTAGCAAATATTATTTAACCTTAGTCTGTTTATAGGTTAAAACACATGAATGTGCACCGTCAGCCTTTTCTCATATGCGGCATATCTGTTTCAATTCTGAGACAATAAACGGCGTTATGGAGCTCCATGGCTCATATTCCTGTGTGGCGATATCTAGACCCCTGGTCCTCTCAGTATGAATCAATAGAGTGAGTTGGCCTTTGGCTTCATTTTTCATCTTTAATATCGATTGCTGTTCTACTTTGGAGTGCACTGTCAGTCCAATTACAGAGAATCTAATTGATTTTTTTCTCAGAAGCTGGGTTAGATTGGATTGGTTTATGCAAAGCAGCTCAAACTAGGAGTACTCCCTCGACTCCCGTCCATGTGTAAAACACAACTCAAATGATCCGGAGCACCCCGACACTTGCACATCCGACTCCCTTCCTTCCTCCATTTTCTCTCTCCTTCTGTTCAAAGTGGCACGCACAACATTTAACGTACAGTACCACAATGTAATGAAACGGCAACATGTAACAGCAGCACAACGTTGTAAGTCACCACTCTGTGTGAGAAGATTTATATTCGGTAAATTGTCATTTCATAAAACAGTTTTGTTCAGCTGAGTTGTATCTTTTTATCTTTCAGAAAGATGTGAAACTTAGGCAAAGCATTGATAATTCAAAGAGTTGACTGTGAAGAATAAAGCAGGTGTCTCTTTATTTGAAAACCCAATAATGACCTTCACAAGAAGCCTCCACTCATGAAATATACATGACCCTGAACACAATATGTCAGACAGCTAGACAAGGCTAATTAGCTGCAGGTAAATTCTGAAGGCCTTGCTCTTTCTTTTGTTCTCACACGCATGCACACACACCGACACACAAAACTCAACCAATGCTGTTTTCCAAATGTGCTAGGAAATGGTAACCAATGCTGTTTAAGACAGAAGACAACGTGGAAACACATCAAAGTGCAAAGCCACCCACAACTGGTGGATGCTGAGCCCACGAAAACACCTCCTGCATTGAGAATGTACTTCATTTTGTAAATGTGTAGCCTCTAAATAGAGAAAAGACAGAGATCTGCTGATATGTGATTTAGAAATAACATAATCATGCTCCTCACAGTTTAACTGTATTTTTTACATTTTAATATTTGCAACAACACACATAGCTTGATACATCTGAAGTCTCACTCAGTAATGTGCAATGGATACAATGGTACACAACATGTAGCATTTTCATAATTTAGACTCAAAAAGTTCAAATGTTACCACACTTTCTAGGGTCCAACATCATTACATGCCTATGGCTGCATTTTATAGTGATGGCATGCCTGTGTTTTACATGCTAAAAGTGCACAGCTACTATTTAACATGTTTAAAAATGTTTAGGGGGATGTGGGAGGGGATGAACAGCAGAGTTATAAGTTGAGCTCCCACACCAGACACCAAGTTTTGACCCCCTTTCACCTCATACTGTCTGAATCCTTTTCTCTTTTCAAATTACAGTAGTTGTCGGTCACAGATGGTTAGGCTTTTAGAAAATGTACATGGTTATGTTTATATACCGTATTAATAAATACATAGTACATGCGTAGTATGTACATTAATATATAGTAAATACATTAATAAACACATCGCTTTGCATCACATCATGTGGAGCACAGCCAAAGGAAAATGTTACTATCTAGCAATTTCTCCACCTGTGACACTGTTGTTTTGGACATGTGGACAAATTTACAGTTTGCAGATGATAAAATTGTCCTTGATGACTGGGTTGATGTAACATTGTCAAATCTTGAACTGCTACGTATTATTCTACATAATATTCTTCTGATGTTTTGATTTTGAATGTCATTCACTTCGACTTACCACCAAAACTATCCACGAAAGGCCTGGGGGAATGTGACAAAGAGCTCAGTGGTGACCTGGCCTGCAAACTCCCCAGATCCCAATCCTGTCAAGCACCGGCTGCACTGAAATCCCATTTCACAACCGACAGGACCCAGAGGAACAGCTACCCATATCTGGGTTCAAGACCCCACAGAACACCTCCAGAGTTCACATGTCAATACCTTCAATGAGGTGGAGCAGTTTTGGCAGAACAAAGAAGATCTGCACAATATTAGGTAGATGGATTTAATGCTGTGGTGGCTCGGTGTAAATCTGGGACCATGGTAATAGAGGGATGGCTCCAATTGGCAGAACACAAACCAGCAGATGAAATCACACCTCATTTCCCAGAATTCACAGTGGGTTAGATTTAGATTTGGCTGAACTTTCCTAAACATTGATGATAGATTTCTCTTATCCAGCTCAGCTAATTGGCTTCTGGCTGATGGTTCACATTTATGGAGCAGATGAGAGAATGATATTGCTAACTTCAACAGACACTCAACAGGAAACAACGTACCCCCTGAAGCCTGAAACAATTTTTTCAAATTTTCAGTGAAATTTCGATGATCAATAAACCTGTAGACCTCAAAAGAACCGCTTTTGAATTGTATACAGAACTTCTAACAGTGACATAATAGCCACTGTCATTAATGTGAGGCCCCTGCTGTGACCAAAACTGTGCATCTCACTTCATTTCCCATTTAATTATCCTGGTGATCGGTGGGCTAATAGTCTTCAGGCATGTGTTATAGTGTCTGTTTGTTTGGTTGCCATGGAGCAGTGGAAACGTGTTGTGCTACAGCTCTCTATCGCTGTCTCCTTACTTAAATCTCTACTTTCACATTCCTGGAGGCCGTTATGGGAGCTAACACCCCTCCTCTTTGCACCTTTGCCCAGCCTGGAAATGTGTGTGTGTGTTGATAGGGTGGGAGGTTGCAGGTGGTTGAGATGAAGATGGCGCTGTCTTCTATATCTCTGGGTGCCCCCTTGCTGAGCTGTCATCACTCCCTGGCACCGGGCACACAGCACAGCTGCAGGGGAACTACTCTGCAGGGAACCTTCGTTTCCATCTGTCTCCAATTCACAGTGGCACCTATTTAGAGCAGCTCAGCGGCTGTGCATGCCACAAGCCACAGGTGATGGGGGTAGACTGGGTGTGTAGGGGTCAAGGGAGGTAGTTAGCAGCATGTTTGAGTTTACGTTAAATGCATAAACCTCAAAATAAATGTAGTGTTTCCTCTAATTTCATACGCAGTCATTTGTCAGTTGTAGGAAGAAGGAAACACGGCCAACTTACAGAAGCAAACCATGTTGCGTGTATAGCCAGATCGCCTAAACAGGTTCATTTCATAAACCATGCCACTAGTCAAACTACTCAGTCCAATTATTTGTTCATCAGCATCTGTGTGTGTAAACCCAGTTTTGTTTGTCCAAGATGTATGCATACAATGTGGATCCCTGAGCCTGTGTCTGTTTCTGTATGAGTCTTGGTTTAATTTAGCAGGTGTGCTTTGACAGTTCTTGAATGAGTGCCAAGGCTGCTGTAAGAAGGATAAGAAAAAGGAGGCGCTCAGTGTGCATCTGTGTGCAGCTCGGCTGCGACAGATGGGGACGGTTTAACTTATAGAGTTCTGTTAAGATCCGTAGGTTTCTTCAGCCTGTCTGTGCCAAACAGGTGTGTATTCTAAAAACGCCGCAGAGAGAAAAGGTGAACAAGCCTCGACTGACTTATTTGTCTGGTATGAGCATATGTGATAGAAGGAGGCTGCTCGTGTTTGTTTTTTCTCCAGTCCTTGTGTGGGCCCTGACTTGTAGGTTTTCCCTTTGGAAGACCAAGTTGTCTAGTGTTCTCATTCATCTTTTCCACGTTTGCAAATGGAAACAAATTCATATAGATTCACATCAGTGTGAGAGATATTAGTATTGGGTTACAAAAAACGGTTGGTACTGGTAAATACTGTTTACTCTCACAAGTACCATCTTTGAAAACAGGGAGGCTTAATAATTCAATTCAATTTTCATTTCAACTTTATTTATATAGCATCTTTTGCAATACAAATTGTCTCTAGACAGTTTCCAGAGACCCAGAACATAAACCCCCTAGCAACTATTACATAAACAATGGCAGGTAAAAACTCCCCCTAGTGGGAGAAAAACCTTAATTCTTAAGAGAGAGAGAGGAGGGGCACAGATATATCGTCAAAAGGTACAAAAGACAGGATATACAAGATTTATTAATTATCCATTAGCTGGCGAACTAACATTTGAATCTACATATTACTGATAAATTGCAAGCTGGTGCACTACAGAGACAACTATATACAGATGTAGACAGCAGACACTGAGTTGACATGGAGGTTCTGGCCTGCAAACATGTACAGAAGAGAAAACAAGGGGGCACACCAGCACAAACTACAAGAACAAAGGAGCACCATTATGATGACGAGATACTTCTAATTAATAACTTTGTTAACCTGTAGAAAGGAAAGAGAAAGAAAATGTAGGAAAAGGGGTTGGCGACCGCTCAGCGGGTCCTGGTGGTGTCCCCCTGCAGCATAGCCTATGGCAGCATATCTACAATTAACTTATGTTTATGTTTATGTCTTGTCCTATAGCTGCAGCTATGACTACTGGCCCTAACACACAATAGTGGCCTTTTTTGCAAAGTAGGCGGACAAGAAATTGGTATGGAGAGAGGGGGGAAGACTTGCAGGAAAGAGCGACAGGCCAGGATACAAACCTCTGTAAATGGCGCCCGCTCAACCCACTGAGGCTCAATGACTGAGCTGTCCTGGGCCCACATGAATTAGTTTTTCAGCATCACTCTGGGAGAGGATGCTCCTAATCTTTGCAATATTACGGAGATGGAAAAAAAAGTTTTCTTTACAAATCCTGATTGAAAATAACACCAAAGTTTCACACAGTAATACTTGAGGCCAACTATTTGCAACTACCTTTTCCAGAATGTAAGATATAAATGGAAGGTTGGAAATTGGTCTATATTTCCTAAAATGTCTGGGTCAAGAGAGGGTTTTCAAAGTAATCTGTCTGTCAGTTTCAATCTGTCTGTGTAAAGTCACTTAAGACATACAAGGCATTTTGAGGGTAATCACAGAAACTTTTCCATGTTGCACAACACCGCAGTGTAGCCTTGAAACGCTACAGGAATATCTGTGGAGTTGAAAAGTTCAGCTAGTTAGTGGTGCCCAGGTGCCTCCAGGGCGAGCAGAGCACTTCACCATATGGCGGCTTCTCGCCACCACACACCAGCCAACCCAACTGCTGACTTTCACATGCTCTCCTTTTGCTGCACACGCCAAAAAGGTGAAGGAGTTCGTGAGGCAGAAAACCTTGTTTGGGAAATTGCACTGGTATTATAATAAGACAATTAATAACGTGACTAGGAAACTTGAATGACAGATTTATATGCATTTCCTTTGGACTTCTGATACACTAACAAAGTCACAGATTATTTTGGTTCTCTCCTGCATGCTGATTGGACTTTTAAAGAGGTAATGAAGTCTTGGTGTGTCCTCCTGCTGGGTTTGCATTTGGTGAGGCGTGCCTGTGTGCCACTGATAGAGGGATCTCTCTGACACGGCTGCTCCAGCGCGCCGCATCTGGGAGCTGGTAGCGGCAGCCGCCGGGGGGAGATAAGGCGAGGCTAGCTGGTCTCCTGTAACTCACGTTTTGCCCCCCTCTGCCCTGCTCTCCCCTCCTTCTCTGCTCCCTCCAACCATCATCCCCTCTGACCTTATCTCGAGGGAGAAGGCACCACTGGGCCGCTACTGTGATAGCACCTGCCAGAACCAGAGCTGGCCTATGGTGATTATGGGGGAAACATTATCGCTCTCTTCCCAAAAACTCATCTTATACCTGCCAACATCTGAGGGAGGAGGGGAGAGGGTAGGGGAGAGGCACAAGGTAGCGAAGGCATTTATAACAGGTATCACGGAAGACTCGTGCGTGCGTGCGTGCGTGCGTGCGTGCGTGCGTGCGTGCGTGCGTGCGTGTATCATGGGAGATCTTGATGCAAAGAGTAAAAAAAAAAATACACTGAACTGAATTTAGACATACATTTAGAATAAATCAATGCAAAAATGAAAATGTAAAATCTATCAACAAATGAAAGAAAGAAGTGGCCAGAGATCACCATGAATGCACTGTGCTGTATTTGTTGCCTGGCGACAACCAAACTGATGATGTCACATGCAGGATGGGAGGTAACAGATTGACTGGTCAACATGGAGAGAAACAGACAACAGTTAAATATCTGGATGCAGAGACATTAATTTGCAATAATATGTCAAAGATTATAACATCTGCTGTTAAAGTGGACGTAAGATTTCCATTTTGAGCCATTTTTGTCTCAACTATTACAGAAGTTGTTACCCATCATATCTCCAAACTGTTTGTAATTACTTTAGAACAATAAGGGAATAAAAATCACAAGCCAAACATCTTCCTTGAAAATGAGATTTTGTCATCTTCAGTGTCTTCAAATAGGTCAAATTTCTGTAAGCTTCCCGTGAAAAGTGGGCATACCACACATGGCCCACACCGCACATGGCCCCCTTTAGTGAATGCTAGCCTCTGACTAATCGAGGCAATGATGAAATCCCAAAATACAGTTTTGCACCAAGACATCTGCAAGACTGAGATACGCCGCATTTATTTTGCATAGAAACACAACAACGTTTCTTTCTTTTGATCTCAGTGACATCTAAGGTAATGATTATTTGTTGCAACACTTTATGTGAGTCCAGAGACATAGACATCCATGCCTTGACACGTTTAACAGAAAACTGCAGTCCCTCCTTTACTCTTACTGTTATGACTGCAGCCACTCCATTTAGTCTGAAATCAGGGTAGAGAGGCATTGAAGTCCAGAATATGGTCCTGCACCCCGGTCTCGATGATGGAACACATAGTATTCAACTCCTGACAGTTCCAATTTGTCTTCATCAGAGCTCCAAACCCTTTCATTATATGTGTCACTGTGCTCATGTTGTCTATGATAATGAAGTAAAGAAATGGTTGTGACCTCTTTTTCCTCTCTATTCTACTCCTGCCGAGCTTCTCAACATCTTCTCTTTAACCCATCTGGATTTAGGGCATTGGGGCTTGTTACCAATGGTTACACACGGTTACTCATCAGAACAGATGTTTGAAAACTGCTAGAATTACCAACAGAGTTTCTTTGAGCAGCACCGTAATGGAAAGACTGTGATAAACATTATGTTCAATAATAAATTATCATCTGCTTTCAGACTTTAACAACATTATCTTTAATAAAACAGTATGTAACTGTCCCCACGGCCACAACTACTATGTAGAGGGCATAAGGGTCGTGTACCGGTAAATAATTTCTGTGGGAGTCACAATAAAACGAAATGCTGCTGGAGAAATGATGCTATGCCTGATGCCATGCTGAAGTGAAAATAGAGGGTTTAACACAAGTTCAGCCACTTCAGTCCTACAATCCCACAATGCTTCAGTGCATCATAACCTTCAACAAGCATCTGTTTTCATTTTGCTGATCACTGTACTTACAGTACCACTTCACAAAAAAGCCCAGTTAATAAGTAATTTAATAAGTTGCTTAGGGAATTCAACTCAAATAAAATGTAATTTGCACATTGAATTTGCTGTTTTTCTTGCTGTTTTTTTTTAATTACTATAACTTAATATATAAATAGCCTACATGTAAACCCTTGTGAAAGTTGAAAATTCCTGTGGGTTAACAGATGAAAATATATTTAAAGAAAAAAAAACACCTAAATTTCATAACCTGTTCAGACTGTGGGTTTATAGAGAAATCACTTCTCTGTCTCTGTTCCCCACGCCCAAATCCTGAGAAAGCCACATGAGGTTCTCTCACTTCCTCTCTGTTGTTGACCATCTGTTTGCTGGTTTCAGCCAGGCACTTGGCACATCTGTGTGCTCACATCCCCTCTCACTTCTCTCACCGGCACACTAGTTCAACCAGCAAAGATCTGCGGCAGTATGTGAGTTTGTGCGTAGCATCGAGGAGTATCGTTGTTGCGCAGACGCAGGCCCCTTTGTTATTGTTAAGATCTGTTTGCTATATACATAAAGTATAAGAAGTGGTGCAATGCACAACCAGATGATTGGGACAAAACTTTTGACTTTAGCTATGTTTATCGGTCTTATCTATTAATATCCCTACTACTCAAATCCCTGTTGCTCACAATCTGTGAAGCGTGAATGATAAGAAGTCAACATACTCTATATGGTAAAATCTATAATCATGTGACATCATGCTCCTTTCCCCAAGAAACTAGGTGGAAAAACCCCTCTAAAGACGGAAAAAAATCTGTTTCCATTTTTTTTATTTTAGTGAGAAGGTTTGAGAATAGTGTCGAACAAAAGTAAACCCTGTTTTATTTTCCTGCTGAAATGGTGAGTCAAAAATGTATTGGAATAAGTCAATGCCGTTGTAGTTCTGAATATATTTGTATTATTTACAAGAAGCACTATGAAAATGTACGCCTTATTTTTGACATTTTACTGTTAGTGAGAAAAGCCAGCTGTCAGATATGCAGTAGAGCTTTTGGATTTCTCATGCATGTTGTCGCAAATTTCTAGCTTTCAGGATTACTGGCAGGTCGTGACTCAGAGTTTTTATCACTCTCACAGAGACCCGACCAGACATCACATTAAAAGCACCTGCTTAATATTGGGTATATTTTACTTGTGATGCCAAAAACCTCTCTGATTTGTGGTTTTAGAAACATCGGACATCTGGGGTGCCATATGGACATCGGCATTGATCCTCTGGGTCCTTGTTCAGCTCACCCTGAGAATTTTCAGCTCATGGGATCTTTTTGGTGTTTGGAGACTGTTACAGAACCTTGGGTTTCTAGTGTATTTCCTGAGCTTCTCCAGAGCAGTTTTTATGGGAGGTGAAGGGGACATTGTCCTCATGGATTTTTTTTTTTGTCATGTCGGGCATGTTTGGCTTTGGCTCAGGAAGACAGCACATGTGAAAGTAACATCCACAAGAACAGCACAGGCAAATATTTCTCACCAGATGAATGCAGTGTTCTCAGTTGATTACTGTTATTACAGAGTTAGAGGTGGGAAGAACTTTAATTTACCTCTTTGTCGTACCTGCAGTCACCAATCCTTTATCAAATTCCATGGCCCTCAACTCTGGAACTGTTTAGATAGATCTCTAAAGTTACCGTCATCCTTAAAAATGTTTAGGACCAGCTTAATGGGTTATATTTTATTTAGACAAAATTAACAGGATATTCTTACTGAAATGAAATTGCCATTTCGTGGATATTTTTGTTTGTGTACTTATTGTATTTTTCTTTGTTTCTTTTACCTTTTCTTTTTCCTTTCTATTCTTTTGCTATTGACTGTTTTGTTTTGGTGATTTTGTATTGAGGGGGAGGATTTTCTATAAGCCCTTCAGGCTTCTTTTCCTCTCCTGCACAAATTATTTGTCCTTGTATGATAAAAAAAGAATTATTGTGTTATCACTGTGCAAATAAATAAATAAATTAAAAAAAAAAAAACATTTATCAGTTGGTGGTTTCAATACTGTGACTCATCAGAATGAAAAACCATGTCACAAGCAGGCTGTTTGAAACAATAGGAACATTAAGCCTACATTCACATCACCTGGCTGAATGGACCTATATCTGATTTGTTCCACTTATGGGACTATATCAATTTTTTTTTTTGTTCAGGACCATGTGGACACAGATATCTGACTGCCAGCTCTGATTTTCAGAAGTGTACTGTATCACTTCTTTATGTGATGCTAGATTTCATATGTATCAAATATGTGGCTGCGTGTCGTAAGTGAAGGTTGACATAAGGTTAGATGCAGCATTTTACTGTTAAACAAGCGCTCTTAACGTTAGATACTGTAATAGCGTAAGCCATGTTTATATTAGCTAAATTAGTTTTGGGCTTTGGGTCAGTGTTTTTCGAATAAGCGTGACTCTCGTAACTCTCTGTATCTTGTCCTGCAAGATTTCTTTTCAAAACAAAAAAAAAGGAATCTCAACATTGAAGAAGATAAACAAAAACGTCTTTAGACTTTGGCAAGTTATTGTGATTGTGGCTACCCCGGTTGAGGAAATGGTCAAATGACGAAGAAAGCAGACGATCATTCAAGGATGATTCAGAAGATAAGCCCTTTTGTAATGCAGTAACGCGTGATGACTAACTAGTGTTATAGTAGAACTACATCATACAGTATCAATAAGGCCAAAAACAACTGGGAACTGCTACTGCTGTGTGATGTCACATGACACCCATGTATATGCATGCACTGAGCATTCTGCGAATGGGGATGCAGCTCTCAGTAAGCATGCACAACTCAATACCAACAGTCTACCAAAATCAATAAGTAACAATGGGGGAAAATGGCAGCACTAAGTGGTAAGATGTCACCAATTACAGCTGTGATCACTTACACTCTCACTCAGTTAAATCTACTTCTTCAATACGGTCTCACAATGCAATGTTTTCTGTCGACGCAATTACTGGATGGTATCCGGTGCATGCGTGTGCTGTTTTAGAGGGATACTGCATTAACATGATGCAGGACACTTGTATTTATGAACGTTAAAAAATGCTCTGTATCTGAATTAGACAATATTCCTCTTAGTGTTGATGCAGCATAAGTTGAAATAACAGTATGCAAGTGTCATGATCCGTGGCCTGCTCCTCCCTCTGTGTTTTAACTCAGCTATTGTTTTAAAAATGCATACTGGATGTGCTGAGTTCCCCATCTGGGATTGGATTCAGGTTCCTGGTTCCTGTTCCTGATGCCTTGCTGCACCCAGGTTGGAGGAACCCTCAACTTTGCCCTGAAATGATTTTTACCTAACAATTCTCACCGTTGGCCTGTTGTTTTCAACTGATCTAACCGTTAGTGGTGGCAGCTGTAGGTTAATTTGAGCAGACTTTCTTCGTGTATGACTGTGATAATGTTTGATTTAATTTCTGCCCCACTAAATCGTTGTGAAAGGTTGTAAAACAATACCTTTGGAATTTTTTGGCACAAGTTAAATTACATAAATTTTAAGGCACGTGGATCAGGTTCAGACACTCACCGTCTTCTTTGGATATTGTTTCCGCTATATTCACTTGGAGCAGGGGAGTTAAATTTGTGTTATTAAGTTTAAAAAGAAAGAAATAAAGAAAACAATAATTTGTCTCACCTTAAACAAATTCCCTTCTGGTTTAAAGTCACTTCCCATTTTTCCAAGCTGTATCAGGTCATAATGCCAGTCCCATGAGGATTTATGGGAGTAAAAAATTCAAAGTATGCCATCGTCATGCCAGTCATAATCCAGTCCTATTGCACTTGAATATAAACTATCATAAACAGTCAAAAGGAAAAAAAAGGATATAAGAGGCTAAAAACTGCTTCATTTTAGCCCCAAGGTGCACAGAAGCAAAGCAAAGGTACCTTACAATGGCCGGTTAGGGGGGGAGGGAGAGTTCAAGAGGGGAAGGAGTGGCCACTGGCTGACACAGCTGGTTCCTGACAGAGGAAGCCCACACAGAGGCCCAGGGTCCTGCTGTTGTGGGCTGCTATCACCGCAAGCAACACTGCTGGCTGCCCTCCCCAGGGGCTGCAGCCCTGCAACACAGAAAACAGAAAACACACACAAACTGTAACCTTCAGGCGCCGGGCACGCACTTCTCCTTTGAGCTGCAGTGGCAGGCAGAGCAGGAGGAGGGTTCAGACAGGAGGACAAGCCCACAGCCAGAGCCACAAGACAAGCTGACCAGCTACTGACACTCCCTCACACACACTCTTGATTGCCACACACATACTTTACCGGAAGAGAGAGGAGGCAGATCCAAAGGACCAGGCCAACGGAGATGAAGAAAGAAAAAGACATTTACAAGATCGCCACGTAAAAGGGCCTGCTAAACAGACTCAGGACAAAGATTATCCAAAGAAACACACAGCTGTTGCTCATTTTTCCATCACAAAGTCGTATCCGGATAATTATTAAAGAAAGGAGATTCCTGGAATAATACAAGCAAGACAGAAGTTTCCTGTAAAGACGAAGAGGAAAGATGAGGAAATGTCTCTGTTTCTTTTTATTTCATTATCTGGAGCTTCAAGCACAGTTAAGACCTTGTCTTAGCATGGCTGCTTTTTAGGTCACATAGAAGTCTTTTGAAGTGTCAAAGGCAAGGTGGATAGAAATCATGAAGAAAGCCGAGGAGAACCACCATCAATATTGTTGATAGAGAACACAGGGAGAAAAGCAGCTAAAACAAATTTGGAGCAGATAGTGATTTCACAGCTTAAATCACTTGCTGCTCATCACCTGGACCTACAGGATACCAGTCGACCAGTCTCCAACCCCCTCATCATCTGGAGAACCCGAAAGTGTGAACATGTCTGCTGAGGTCTACTTGGAGCACCACAAGAGGGTCAGCCTGAGAGCCGGCTACCCCTCTGTTCCATCTTTTGCTCCACGTGTCCCTACGGTCACACTGATCAGCCACCGAGAGCTGACGGGGAAAAACGCTGCCCTCAGACTCCAGCCCAGGAACCCCGATCACAACCTGGCAGCCAGCGGCTATTACAGATGTAGCGAAGGTAGGAGCTTGTCATCTTACAGGTCCTGTTCTTATGAAGTATTTTGCCTTGGTGTTAACCATGACAAGTGGTCTGCTCATTAGATTGAAATAATTGACAGATAATCAGTTTTTGTTGACTTTCATCTGGAAGCTATAAAGACTATTATTTGACTATTGAAGTGAGGATTCAAGGTCAGAATGACTGCAAAACATTATTCATCTTGCCCTCAATGACTGTGTGCAACACAATCTTCAGTTTAAAATATTGGATGGGTGTGTATGGGGAGGGGAGGTGGGTGTCTTCCTCTGGGTTTCCCCGAGCAGCAACATGGAACAGTAATGAATGTTGTAGTTTCACTGCTCAACACCAGTACTTTTCAGTGCACAGCCAGGTCAGTGAGGGTGCATCATGGGGACTGAGAAAAAACTTTTAAACTTTAAGGTGAACCTTCTGCTGACAGATGAGGGATACATGGGAGAACACAAGAAAAAAGAAAAATGAAACCGATTAATGAAAAACAGAGAAGACGAAGTACAGTACAGTAAAAAATGAAAAACTGACTTATATCAGTAAAGGTTTTTGAGGAGGGAGATGCATTAACAATCAGTCTTTGAAGGACTAATTTTATAGACACTAAATATGTAGAATTGGTAAGCCAGTGTGAGGACTAATACCCAACGTTGTGAATTACCTGCAGCGCAAAGCGTCTCTTGGCAGTAATGAGCTTTGTGAACGTCGCAGTGATAAGGCCTCTATAATTAGGCTTAGTCATAAGCATCCCCCCTGTAATTCTGTGATAAAAAAAATAAATTTTTAAAAACGCAGGAGAACTTTGGTGTTGGTGCTCCAACCAATTCTTCACACACACACGTGCATCCACTGAAGAAATCAAAATGTGCCATTCAGTACTGCAAACACATTCCTTTGTCTCGAGTAGTTTACCTGATGTTTAAATGTATGCGTACGAGAGGTGTACCGTCCAGCAGTATATTCACATTGTAGGTGAAACAGCAACAAAGTGCGTGTTTCTGCTTATGAAGTGTGTGCACAAGTGTCTATGAGCGTGCATGAGGTGTTGTAAGCTGCAACATAGGCTTCCTGTGAGGGAGCAGATGTCGCAGAGAGCTCAGGCACAGCTGCGACGGGCGATAACCGCGATGGCAAGAATATGTCGGCACGCTGGCTCTTCTCCCTGGGTCTTATCATCCGCACACAGCATACAGACTCACATGCATGCACATGCATACACACACACGCGCGCGCACGCACAGACACTCTAAAATAAGGAACTACCACCCAGCACCAGCACAACCTCACAGCAGGCCCAGATAGAGCCAGTAAAGCAATGAAAGAGATGGAGAGAGGAAGAAAAGCAGCACAGACTAAATCAAGGGACTTTGATGGAAAAGGTGCAGAGAATCCCTAACAAAGCCCTGGCTCATGTCTGCTGTATCATAGACTTCATAATTTTGTGCCAAATCCTAATCCTCTATAGATATGAATAGGATATACTTTACAATCTTCTCTGACAGAAAGAGGCATTCCTCTAGTAATAACTTTTATGTATAGCTATATGCACTACTCACATAACTTTGTCACCCTTCTCTTATGATGCGTCATCAACATTGTTCTCGTGGTTTCTAAAGCTTCTCGCATTTTTAACGGGTTGTTAGACAAAGAGAATTCATTTTGTCATTCTTCATATTGGAGCTTAATTTAACTTTGTTTAAGGGCATCACAGTTTTTTTTAACAAATTGTCAAATCTGCATTATAAGAAAGGGAAATATGAGAATGCTCCACAAAGGAGGAATTCTGTTTCTGGATTTTCTCCAAACTGGTCCAGTTTGCCAATAAAACAAACAAACATTAATGTACACACAACCTGGCACAAGTGAATGTTCGGACACCTCTATACAAAGGACCCTAGAACACCTCTGCACAAGTTCATTGGTACTAGACAGGAGAGGGCTAGCTCCTATGGCCAAAACTCAATCCATCAGTATCTGAAGACAGTCTCAACGGGACATCCCTGTCAGTCCTTTCTTTACACACACATCCCTGTCAGTCCTTTCTTTACACACACATACCTTAGCAGGTTCACCTTCATTTCCATACTGATTTACATCATTCCAACTTCTCGTATGTTTCAAGAGTGAGCAAATCATCGACATAAAACCCAAATGACCCTAAATAACCCCTTTTGATGGCCTAGTGGATCTGTGACACACACAAGTCTTTAATGACTTTCAAGGTGCTAATGAACCCTGAAGTGGTTGAACACCTGAGACCCCTTACAAACCCCTTAGTAGTGAGTAAGCTGCATGAAAGAAAAGTAAAACATCAAGAAAATAAATCCTCTTGCCCTCTATTGAAACTCAGAAGGATTACAGTGTGATGTATTTGAATGGATAAAGACTAATGTGAAACCCAAACACAGTGTGTGAAAACTTAAGTACACTCTATGGTTCAGTTGCATATAGAAACATCTTTAGCAGAAATAACTCAATCATCCTTTACTGTATGATGTTAGTTGTTTGTTGAGTTTTCAGTCTTTACAAAGTTGCTTAGGGTCATCGAGATTTGTGGACTTTTGTTTATGCACAGCTGTCGTGAGGTCCGGTCGGAGACTCTCATTTGGGCTGAGGTCTGGACGGAGCCACTGCAACACCTTGATTATTTTCTTCTTCAGACATTCTATAGTAGATTTGCTGCTGTGCTCGAGACCATTAACTTTTTATATGGCCCTATCTGAGCCAAACTTTAGCTGTTAGACAGATGGCTTCATGTTTGACTCTAAGGAGTTCGTGGTCAACTCAGTGACTGCAAAGTGTCCAGGTTGTGGTAAAACAAGCTCCAATCTCACTTGTTTTATTTCCATCAAATGTTAGATTGTGCATTATAGTCAAGCATACCTATGACTGTCTTCTCTGTCCAAAGTATACTTTTCTTGTTGTATTAATAAACCACACTTTTTTAGACATTTTTCTCACATTTTTTTAAATTTGACATGTTAAATAAAAGCTTTAGAGTCTGAGACGTAGTTCTTTGGATTTTTACAATTTCCTTGAGAACTGCATGGCATGACCTTGTGGTGAATTTGCTGTGAAGCCCAGAAGATTTTCAATGTTACACAAACAATCTTTTGGACTGTAAAATGATGATGATTTCCATTTAACCCAAACTGAAGGGTTGCAACATTTGCTTTTTTTAAGACAGTTTCTGATGTTTGTTGCTACGTGACATTGCATTAAAACACACCTGACCTGAACAGCAAACTCACAAAACTTCTGTTTTTACAGACGTGCTCCCACCTGCTGACGATCAGTTAATCAAGTGCAGTTTATGAGCAGCACCTGGCTGCCACTTAACCTTTCAATTCTTGTACAAGTAGGAAGGGTGCTCTGAGTTAGTCAAACACTGTTTCTGCTTTTGACTTGGCCAAACAAACAGTGACACACTGTCGCATTTTGTGTATCAATCTATCATTGACATTTGCCCAATAACAAAACCGGCTAAGAATGATTTTTAAAAGACCACGGGTGTGTGTGTGTGTGTGTGTGTGTGTGTGTGTGTGTGTGTGTGTGTGTGTGTGTGTGTGTGCTAAAGAGGGAGAGCAGTTATCTTCTTTATTTCCTCAACACCAGCTTTGTGGTTTCTATAAGGAACAGATGTTCACAGCTCGATACAGTGCCTCATCCCCCTCTCCTCACTATCTCCAGTGCCAGCGCTACCAACTGTCTGCACACAAAACCTACACTTGTGAGCGCAAACACATTAACATACTGTCTCTTGTGAAATAAAGTCATGACACACACACACACGTACACGTGTGTAGCTATCCTTATTAGGATATTGTACTGACTTCCATTCATTTTGTACAGCCGAACCCTAAACCTAACATTAACCACATCAGGTCTAACCCTAACTTTACTTAATATTCTCATCTCAATTCACACCTGAGCTCTTACCTTAACCAGGATGCCAGGAATTACATTTAGCCTCATTTAGGTTATTTGGTCCCTTCAAGGTTGGTGGTTATACCACACTTTCATACTGAAGACTTTAATTGTCCACCTCCCTCTATAGTTTTCTATAGTCAACACTTGATTTGGGTGTCACTTCCTCCTCTGTCAGTTTTCACTTGTGTTGGAAAGATGAGACCATGTGCTCCCCTCTTTTTCTCAGGAACCTTGTCTGGTGAACATGCAGATGGAAGAACCTTTGTTGCAATGCACCTGTGCACAAAACTTTCTAATGGCATGTAAACCCTAATAAGATCCTCCTGCACACTCAGTATAATCAAAGTAATATATTGCCTGTGTATGCATATGAACGATAAAAAGGTTTAGGTAGAATTTCAGGAATTAAAACCCATTATGTATACTTCAGCTCTCAACGAATAAGAGAACGAGGCAATGTTTGCCGATGATCATGAATTAAAACTCTTAAGCATCTTAAATATTTCAGACTCACAATTTCAATGCTTTACTATTTTAAAAGCACATACATTTGGAAAGACAATTTGATAATCATACCAGACATGTTAGAATATCTACAGTAATGCATACATCCCATTCTGTGGCAAAAATTTGAAGCATGATCTCAAAGGGCATTATTGTATCCGGTAGCATGAATTTTGAATTCCCATCATGTCTGGATGATTCAAGCAGCTGACGCTTTACTGCTCGATTTCAGACAAAATGTCAGGGGGTCTATGGGTGCAATTTGTAAAAGCAGCATTTCAGCGTGTGTGCTTGAGTGGGTGGGTCAATGATCCGTTACACCACACCATATCGCAGAGAAACTCTCTTTCTGTCTCATCCTCTTTCCTGATATAACAGAGCAGCTCGAAGACACACGCATTATATATATATATATATATATATATATATATATATATATATATATATATATATATATATATATATATAAATAAGTTAAAGCACAAAGTGAGAGATCAACATCCACTTAAGTGTGCTATCAGAGAAAACAGCTTAATTTACAGAACTCATACATAAAGAGCATGCACGTGACTCAGTGGGAAACGTTTCAGCACACACTGAATTATTTCTATCAACAATCTGCAAAACACAAAACTTTGTGTTGCACAAAACTTTTGATTGCATGAACTGATGCTGGACTCTACATTGGGGTCGTTAATAGTGGCTTCATAAGAGTGTGATGAGATGAATGTGCACGTGTGAGAAAAGGATAGTCAAGGAGAGAAGAGCGCGGGAACACAATGGAAATTGCGTTCCTTTCAGTCGGCTGAGAGCCTTATCTCCTTTCAACACACTAGCCCGTGAATGCCACACAAGGAAAGGATTTACAATGTGCGAGTGGAGGAAATGCTGCAAACTTCTCTCTTTCTGCCTTGCATTTACTCTTATATACTCATATACACATATGAGGAGAAATGGTCATTTCCATAGCAGCACAATGGCCAAACTCAGTTCTTGTATCTCAGGGAGTGCTCAACTATCCAGGAGATACTGTCAACATAATGGAGTCCTGAGCAGGGGAGGGGGGTGTTTGTGAGGTGACGGAGAGATAGAGGAATGAAAGGAAGGCGAGACAAAGATGTCTTTGTCATTAATGCCATCAAAGGGACTTCCAGTCGCAGTATTATGGTACAGAGAGTTCATTGAGGCGAGCTCCTGCCTTGTGTATATGTGTGTGTGTTTGTGTGTGTGTTTTCATTGTGCAGTTTATCAGGCTGGCCACATGGAGCGTTGGTGCTAACCTGGTGACCGCTCAACAAAAGGCCAAATTAAGAGGAGTGAGAGGCTGTCGTACAGGAAGGCTGACAGGTTGACTGACGCTGTTCCCTTGGAGAATAGCATCTTGTCAATCTTGGAGCTGTCACCTTGACAGGAATCCTTTCTTTGCATGCAACCGTCATCTCCAACCTTTCTGTCAGTCAAGGCCACACACACACACACACACACACACACACACACACACACACACACACACACACACACTTCAACTGTTTCCAGTATTGTGCACAATGAGAAAACAACTGCATGCTCCGACCCACTAAACAGACACACAGCACAATGCTTGTAGAGGGAGTAGTAGATAGAGTAGTATATATGTATATATATATATATATATATATATATATATATATATATATATATATATATATATATATATATATATATGAATTTGCTTCCAGTCGAAGAGCTCTGGACCATCCTCTTGGATCATATGATTTCACAATATTTTAAAAGTAAGTAAGCTTTTTTTCAAAGGCCCCCTTGCCTCTATATGCAGGCTGCATTTGTGTTCAGCATTGGAGAGGCTGGTGTGACTGGTGTCAGGGAACAACAGCTGTTTGTGTGTAATTTACAAGCTGGTTCTGTTTGTTCTGTAGACACAGGTGGGGTCAGGAGGGTGTCAGCTTTGTCTTCTGTCCCCCTACATGGCTTGTGTGTGTGTGTCTGTGTGCAGGAAGAGAGAGGGCAGGTGGGTGGGGCAGAGGGACAAACAGACCAGTGTGGACAGGTGGAGGATTCTCACTATTGAAGCAGCAGATGCACTGTACTGCCCTTTTCTATGTCTCTATGTATTTTTGTTTGCATGGATAATATAGCTGTTTGTAAAGTAAAATTACACATTTATATGTGTTACTTTAGTGATGCAAAATTTAAAATACTATTCACTTTCTGTAGATCTAAAGTGGTTAGTTGTAATTAAACAGGTAACAAAAATCGATTTTGTGAAAAAAGTGTGAAGTCAAATGTCAAACTTATCAAAGGAACGATCATGTTTTACTTTTCTCCTTTAAAGACAAAAATCCCTTACATTTTTTTCAGTTCTAGATGCTGATCCTAAATTTCCTTCGGGATCAATAAAGTATCATCTAACTATCTATTTATCTGATCAAGTCAGCAATCTGAAAACACCCCCTGCCCCAGGAGGCATGTTAAAGTCCCATCATCAGCTTTTTTCTCATCTTTCATACATTTACTTAAAAATATTTGTCAGATTAATCAAAATTCACATTGTTATCTGAGTTTGCAAATTATTCTGTTGGCAAGATGTGAGATAGTCACCTTACACAGAATACAATGTTGAAGCATTCACGTACACATGAAGGGAAGACAAAAATTGGAATATTAATATTATTTGTAGAACAATTCCCCGGCAGTTAAGACAAGCAGGACAAAAGCATATGCGTGGTAATAACAAAAAGACATTATTGGTGCTGATAGCACTAGTATTTACCACACAAGAAACATCTTCCATTTGTCTATCTTCACAACAGTTCTGTCTGTTTATGGCACCTGAACACTAAGTATTACTTGTGAAAGCCCATATGCCTGCAGACACATTCTGTTGCATTTATTCATCCCTCAAAAAGCTGCTGTTTAAATGTTAAAAGAAGTAAATAAAGTCTCCAGACTGCTGCTGTCCTCCTTGTCGTAGTGATGTGAGGAAACAGCGGCCCCCACGGGCAGACAGCAGTACTGCAACAAAAGATAATACTAAGCTTCACTCAGCCGTCGTTGCATTTTTTTTTTTTTTTTTTTGCTTTTCATGGGGGGCTGGGGGTGATTTCAAATAACAGGTATGGTATTATTTATCTTGGCCAAGGCTTTGCAAGTCATAATTTATATGTTTTTAGATTATTTAACTTGTATTTTTGTTACGATTAAAAAAAAAAAAAAATAAGATAATAATAATAATAATAATAATAATAATAATAATAATAATAATAATAATAATAATAATAATAATAATAATAATATTGTTATTAATAATAATAATAAGCCGTCGTTGCATTTTTTTTATTTTTGCTTTTCATGGGGGGCTGGGGGTGATTTCAAATAACAGGTATGGTATTATTTATCTTGGCCAAGGCTTTGCAAGTCATAATTTATATGTTTTTAGATTATTTAACTTGTATTTTTGTTACGATTAAAAAAATAAAAAAAATAAAAATAATAATAATAATAATAATAATAATAATAATAATAATAATAATAATAATAATAATAATAATAATAATAATAATAATAATAATAATAATAATAATAATAATAATAACACAGTATCAGAAATATATTGTATACTCGTTTGCCTATTTAAATAGATTGACACTGCGTTGGATCTTCGGCAGTCTAAAAAGGATTCCTGCACAAAAGCTGCCAGAACTTCTTTCTGATGCTGATTGTAGGCCGATCCTAAAGAGGGAGAGAGACAGAGACAAAGAGAGGGAGAGGGGGAGAGAGAGAGAGGGGGAGAGAGAGAGAGAGAGAGGGATAGAGAGAGAGAGAGAGAGAGAGAGAGAGAGAGAGAGAGAGAGAGAGAGAGAGAGAGAGAGAGAGAGGGATAGAGAGATGACGGGGAGGTGTGGGGGGTTCCAGCTCCAGATGGTGTTTAAACGCAGACAGAAGGCTACAGCGAGGACACGGAGAGAGGAGGATGAGGAGAGCGCCGCGGTTACTGCGCACAGCGGGCCCGCCAGCTCCACTTGCCACTGAGGACAAAACAAGTCCGAAATCCCTCACATTTGTGTACTGACGTTCAAATAAAGCCTCTGTGACACGGTCCGTTGAATGTGAGTTTTTTAAGAGGAGAAGTGAATGTTTGGAGAGCTCGACGGAGGACCTGCATGCGCGTCTGTCGGAGGAGGAGGAGGAGGACCGTGCCGAGCAGAGAAACGTGGAGCTGCAGCAGCCCGGACGGCAGGCTGCAAACACACAGCGACACCACGAAAAAGAAAAGAAACAAGATTGCTTTATCTCGTCGGATGTATGAGAACTTGCGCTTGCCACCGTGGACTGAACTATGAACTGAAAGGTTTTAAAGTTGTCAGGAGGAATTACAGACGCACCCTGCAGCCCGGAGGATCCGCATCTTAGTTTTTTTTTTTTTTTTTTTTAGAAAGAAAACAACAAGGACGTCTGTTTCTTCTGAGGTTATCCTGGATGGTTGAGAAAAGATGTTTAATAGAGCGGATTTACATGACCGGGACAAGTTCTGAATGTGTCACATCGCAAACACAAGCAGCGATTTGCTTTAAAAATAAAAAGAGAAAGAACAAAAAACTCATTCTCCAAAACCAAAGACATCAATTTGCTTAAGGATCCAGGAACCCTGGCTTTGGTTTTATCTTATTATCTTCTTTTTGTTTTATTTATTTATTTTTTTTCAACACAACAGAGAAGACAAATACCTCACAGTTTAATTTATTAAATCTGGACTGGATTTGAACGCCCAAAGGAAACTCAAACATTTCCATATGTGTAAAAGCATTTCCCCCCCTCCCCTCTCAACCTTTCAAAGATAGAAAAAAGGAATAACAAATCAAAGGCTTTATTCTTTTTTAATTTTTATTCTTATTATTTTCCAAACCATGAGGATTGAGACTATATAAAAAGCAGTTAAGAAACTATTTGGTGTGGATTACCACTGCTGCCGTTACCTCAGCTTGACCTCGACCTTCACAAAGTAAGTAGAAACAACAAGCAAATTACCACAAAACACTTGATTCTTATCGACATGACTTGTTTTTAATCGCACCTGGGTTTAATGCTGAAATGTCTGAAGCTCAAACTTTCTCTTCTGCTCTTACAGTTTAGCAAACTGTTAATAAAAAAAAAAACAACGTTTTATTCTTTAAACTGTTTCCTGCGATTAAACCAGCTTCACTCGTTTTGTATGTTGACTTGTGTTCTGGGCTTAAGATGCTGAATATACTAAAACTATATCACCTCTGTATGTGAAATTGACATTCCTCATTATTTTGTTGCGCATTTTGATGTTAATATTGGAAACTCGGTATCTTATACCAAATGTCAAGATAGAGGGGGGAAGCACAGACATGAAAAATCAGCTCTCATCTTTTCATTTGTTTATTTTTGTGACTTGGTTAGGCTAAAGTGAGCAAATTTTGAGAGCTGAAAGGGGAAACCAAAAGTGGGGTCATGGGTTGCTTCTCCTACCAGACTGTGTTGCACATCAAAGAGGTGTTGAGACAAAGCCATGACACCAAATCTTGCTCTCTGGTGATTTTAGTGTCCATCCATGCTGGATGAAAGTGATGGGTGCGAAGGGATAAATGTAGTCATTTACCCTCAACTGAGCAGCATGGTGCCTCAAAATAGCCTTCCCATCTTTTAGCGCTTTTGTGAAAAAAAAGAAGAAAAAAAAAGATTTGAGAAACATGTGGACCAATCCGCTCTGATGAGAGCAGGGTGTGTGCATTACTGTGGTGACACCATTAAAGGCAGAGTTGGAGGAAGTGCATAACAGGATTGCTATGGTAACCAGAGAAAATAATCAATTAAATAGCAGAAATTGTAATGGATGATTTATAACTCCAAGAAGAAACACCAAAAGGTTTCTAGCATGCGCTTGAACAGCCTCAGCGGTGAAATTCTTCCTCATGTAAGTGCAATAGTAAAACACTCTGGCCATTTTCTCTGCAGGACACAGCCCTGTATAATTGGCCCTGGTAAATATCATCTGAATAATTAAACAGCTGATAATAGTCCTGAACAATGGATGGGAGGTTGCAGAGGTGAAACCGCAGTGCAGACACCCTGCCTCACCGCACATTATATCTCCCCATCACCACCAAGCGAGCATCTCTTCCCTCCTCCAGCCGATCAGCAGGGCCTTCCGCCTGCTAAGACAGATGTCCCCACTTCATCACTAAGTAGCTCTCTCAAAAGGCAGACCATTCATTATGACCCCATCATGGAGAGTGTTTGTTCAGCTCCCATCCACCACAGGTGCATGATTCGGACATCCTCTCTTTTATATGCATAAACATACGGCCAGACCTGAGCTGAGGACACAGCATCTAGCAAAGACTCACACTTTGCAGTTTAGTGGAAAACTGAAAACACACTTGTGTTTATTGTTATTTTCGCATCATTGCTGCACCTTTAGGTTAATTTCAACTGTTTTGCCAACAAGGTACTTTTTAATGTATTATTCGCGTGTGCTCTTGCATGAGCCAGTGTTTACAAAAAGTACTCATCAAGCATTTAACAGCAGAAATGAAGGAAGTGACAAAAGCCATAAGTGCGTTCAGTTAGCTCTATCTAACAGTGTCTACGGAGCATTTGAAAACACTCCTGTCCATCCTGCGACTTGATGCTGCGGGATCACGGACAGGGCACACCGAATGACTGCGTGGGCTCGCTGAGACTGCTTTGTGTGTGGTAATTATTGTGATCTAAATGCATGCAGTGCAGGTGAACCTGGCTGCCTCCTAATTAATGAATGGAGCAGATGGCCTTGGGTGGGCGGGAGCTGCCAGCATGCGGCGGGCTGGTCAGGTGGTCAGCACAACACAGACACCTGGGCCATGACAAACAAGACAAGTCAAGTGGCGGGCACAAGCATACTGCATACGCTTGTGTTTGCATATCTTTGTCTGCGCAAGTCAGCAAGCAGATATGTCTGGTGTTGTATTTGATATTTTGTGACCTGTTTGAAGGGATTTGCTTGCTTTACACATGTTGAACACATATGTTGGGGTTGCACGGGGGCTGTGCAATCTAACTTGTAAATAAAATACCGGTAACCAAAACACGCCCTCTTGCCATCCTGCTTTCTCTCTCATGTGCTGATTGGCGGTAAAAGAGAAGAGGCAGGCTCCCACTATCCTCCCCATTTAAAGAAATCTGAACCCCCTTCTGATTGAAACATAAATACAACTCAATATAGCAGAGTCGACTCTTGTTTTCATTGTCTAGCGACTCCGTTTGTCTGGTTTAGCAGGGAAAAATGTCTAGAGGCAGTTTGCAACTGTTGGTTATCGAGGGGTCGAAGCACGGAGAACTGGAGTGGATTGTCCCCAGATGGAAAGTGGCATTACAGAGAATAACTTTGGACCATGGTGTTTTGCTATGTCTACGGAGATCAAACCTGTAGTAGTCACTTGCACTGATAATCCATGTATCATGTTGTACAGTTTAAGTGAGTTTAAAAAGACTGTAAACATGTGTGTTTTGTGTTAATATGGCAGTAAGTAATGAAGTCAATCTCCCAGTCAGTGGTATCCTGCTCTTTTGACTCATGCTGATGAAGTCCAGCATTGCTCTGGTTTTGTCTCCTCCCTCGTTGTGTGTGTGTGTTTGTTTTGTCCTGGTCTGTTCCACATGTGTTTGATATTACTATGACAAAGCTGCCCAGTCTCTCCGGGGAGGTGGACAATGTCGGAATCCAAAGTCGTGAAGAGTGAACAGCTTTCCAACATCTGATGGAATGAGAAACACACTTGCTGGATGGCGGGCCTGCTGACGCCACAGCGTGGGAGCAGAGCGGAGGGTGGGGGCCAAGTCAAACCCCAGCTGCATGCTGGAAACATCACTCTTTGTCTCCTTCCCTTGCTCTCTCAGCCACATCTGCGCATATCTTCTCAGCTTCTCAAGACTACAGAAAAGCAAATACACACACACACACACACACACAACATTTATGAGAAAAATTATAGAATTTACTTATTTTATTACAGAAATATAAAGTTTGAACATACTGCACTTTTTTTGGAATAGAAAGCAGATTTCTAGCTCGCATAAAGACTCATGAAAAGTGGCGAGCAATTATGTCACAACATATAATTTACTGACAGCAAAGATCAAGGAAAAGCACCACCTACTCCTCCCTTCCTTGTCTTGTGCCAAATTCACCTCCTGCTCTCCCTCCTCACCTTTTAGTCCCTCACATAACCGCTGATCTCTGACCCTCATGTGACCGTCTTCCCTATCTTTCACTCTTCTGTCTGTACTGTCTCACCTCCCATCCCGTCTGCATCACGTTAGGAAGTGCGCACGGATCCCAGTCAAGACAGAGGAAACAGCTGGGCCAGTATACGGTAGCGCTGAGCTATGTTTTAATCAAGCTGGGAGGACAGGCCAGTAGAGAAATTGGGAAGTTCATATCACCACCAGTACCTGATGGGATGTATCCCTCCCTTTTCCTGTTGCCCCATGCCGGTGCATTTACCGTAGGTGAGGAGTAAACAAGCACAAATGGAACTCGGGCCGCTCCAAAGAGGTCCTCTCTGGGAAAAGTGCTGCCACGGAGGAGCGTGCAGGCAGAGAGTGGGAAGGAAGGCACGTCTCTCACATTTGCTCTCTTTGTCTCCTTACAGTATTTGTGAAATTAAAAATGCCGTTATCTCCTGGAAACAGATCCTGTGCCACACAGATGGTTCCGTCTCTTCAAATGGGAAGCTGAGCCACTGAGTGCCGTTGTGTTACCAGTTAGTCGTGCAGACCTTAATCTCGGCTCCAGCCTTCCTTCCTCTGTCTCTCTGCACACACACACACACACACACACACACACACACACACACACACACACACACACACACACACACACACACACACACACACACACACACACACACACACACACACACACACACACACAGCTTTTTTACAGTAACGTTTCGCTTGTGCAAAGTTCTAATTCCACTTAGAATTCCATGTTTTAGCTGTTCAGAGATTTGTGAAATATAGAAAAGGAGGGACGGTGATTTTATTGATATCACACCATCCTCAGAACTCTAAAATCATTGTGATTAAAGGTTTCTGCTCAGTTGTTCATCAGCAGAGATCATCCCACTATTAATTAGCCCTGGACTTGACTTGACAGCGTCTACACCAACATTTTTACTCGTTCAGATAAACATAAGTAAATGCGTTAGGTTATAACTGAGACTACACGCCTACTTTTAGATAAATAAAATAGTTTTTTCTGCGTATTGTTATGGAATCCCTGGCATTATTTTGCACTATAAAGCACTAAAGTTGTCTTTGACCAGATATTGGACAGAACTGTCAGCTCTGTTTCCATTTTCCATCAGTAATTCTGGTCAAGTGAATCGTTTTGATTTTGGATTGAGAAAAGGCTTCCTTAGTTATCGACAGAATTTTTTTCTGAAAACGTTGAGTTCTGATTGTGGTTCCAATACGAGACAGTTCATTCAGTGACACGGGTCTAGTAAATTTTGAGCCTATGATGAGACAGATTCACAAGATGATGAGAAAAACATCATAGCTGTGACCCAAGTATGAAAAACGAATCAACTCATGATCCCCTTGTCAAAATCATCAAAGAGAAATATAAA
Organism: Cololabis saira; assembly: GCF_033807715.1. Classification (NCBI taxonomy): domain Eukaryota; kingdom Metazoa; phylum Chordata; class Actinopteri; order Beloniformes; family Belonidae; genus Cololabis; species Cololabis saira. Next base: position 26,739,478 of record NC_084588.1, on the reverse strand, counting down.
ATAAAAGTTTTTCATTCAATAACGTATCTTAAAAGTAATGATATGAGATGTAACTGCAGCACTTAAACTCATCTTATTTCCGAAGGTAGACGGTAGAGAACTCAACCGGACAATGAACAAAGTTGTGTGTTGGGCAAAAGTTAAAATTGGAAACCAATAAGAATGCATATTAATGGGTAAAAAAAACAAAATATCTCAGGGTGGTAAGACACCCCACCCCCACTCCCAGCCAAGAAAAAAAAAGAGTTCCCTTTGAACAGCATGGGGAAGGAAAAAAGAAGTAAAAAGAAAACAAACTAAAAAATATCCCACCGAACCTGAATCAGGGTGTGTAATCATTTGTCCCAAAAGCAAAAAGAAGGTGAGAAGACAAATTAAACGCCAGTAAAAATGGAGCTTGCTCATTTGTTCATTTTCCATGTCTGCTTCACCCTGTTGGGGATGGCAGCTGGGTGGAGGGTGTGACATTTCCTTGCTTCTCTTGGGTGAGAGGCAGGTAGATCTTGGACTGCTCACCAGTCCATTCCAGAGCAAACACAGAGTGAGACATGACAACAGCCATGCATGCAGACTTTCCCTCTCGCGGTCAGTTTCAAATCACCAGTCAATGTGACCTGCATGATTGAAACTGCGGAGAAAAAATCCTCACCAGCACGGGGAGAACATGCCGACAGAAAGGTTTCAGTGTACGCGTGAACTGGGAGCCTTCTGTGAGCCGAAACATAACCGCAAAACCTGTAAAGGAGAATAAGAATTGAGCCATGAAGCCAAAACAGCAACGTTGAGTTCAAACCAACATCATTCACCAAAGTTGCTAATCTGCAACAGTGTTTGCTGAGGTTCTTTCTTTGACCATGACATGACAGCAGGTCATCATCATTTGCTAATTAGCTCAGATAATCAGCATGTTATTGGCACAGCGGTCGCCCCCTTCCTTCATCCACTCGCTCTGTTTTTGTGTCGGCGTCCTGTAGTCGGCTTGTGTCCCAGAGGAGGACTTGGTATTTATTTCGGCAGCTTCCAGCATGAGCTGGCTGCAGGCTAAATGGAGAAACTGTCAAAGCTGCTCTGTAACCTGTCACATGAATACTACCCTTTTCTGCCACATTTTATTTCTCAGTGGTTTTGAGTGTGTGTGTGTGTGTGTGTGTGTGTGCGTGTGTGTGTTGTGTGAGAGAGAGCATGTATGTGTGAAACCTATGGGGTCTGGAGGGATAATAGACAACACTTTACCCGTGCCTGGCTAATGTCAGGTGCTTTTGTTGCAGCGCCTCTGAGCCAAATGAGGAGGTATGAGAGCGATGGCGGGCTGAGGAGCAGTTCAGGCTGCACAGAGTTTTGTCAGCGCTGACAGCTTCACAGTGACAAGGCAGACATTTAACACAGAATGAAATGGAATACGAGACATCAAGTCGTACAATACTAATCTCCTGTTTGTTTCCTAGCTGTTTTCCAAGCCGTAAGTGACGGCTCGGTGTCAGGCTTCACCGGCGCACAAAGCCGCTCAGACATCCTACATGCAGAGTAAGGGTCTGTTATGAGGAAAGACAGAGATGCTGCATTTGCCGTGGTGTGTGCACATATTGCCAGGGTCAAATCTAAGCCTTTTGTGCTCAATAAATCACCAGGCAGCCGTGGTGATGTAAGAACAAACAGAGCTGCTCTCTGCTGCAGCTGGCCAGAAGGAGGGAGAAACAGGAGAGAGGAACACAGAGAGGGAAAGAGAGGACAGGACAGCAGCTGTCAGGCCTCCATCGCACACCTGTCACACAGGAAGCGAGCGCCGGCCACTGTTTCCTGGACACACCTCCTCAAACACTGCTCCTGGAAGAAACGGGGACGGGGGGGGGGTTACACCTGCTGCAAACGAGGAACACAGGGACAGTCACACCGAAAACATCAATAAAGAAATTTGCCTAGGATAACTGATAAGTGCAGATCAGAAGGAGGAAATACAGAACTTCTCAGGCTTTTTCTCACGTCAGCTGCCGCGTAGTCTGATCTGTATGTGTGTTTGTCCAGTTCAGAGGATGTTTGTGTTACGGCCGAGCTCTGTGACAGACGGGTCACTCTGTGAAGACTCCAGCCCAACTCTCCCACAAACACAATAAGCCAACATGCCCTAAACTTAACAGTGGGACATTCCCACGCTTAACTCCTCTCAGCCGCCCCTTCAGTCCCTTCAGTCTGCCCCCCCCCCCCACCCCCCCGTGACCAGTATGAACTAATCCAGATGTGGCATAGCGGCGCACAGATGTACTCATAACAGCCTTTTCATGGCCCGGCTTCTCCCTCCCCAGCCTCTCTCCTCACTGGGCTCCCCGCCTCAGCCTCCAGGACTAACGGGTCAGAGCAGGAGGTGATATCACTCAGTGCCGTGGAGACACTCAGCGTTATTGTCTACTGTTTTACCTCTCCTCCCAGCCTCCGGAGCTGCACTGTTAACGGCTGTTGATGCTGGAACCTCCTCTCTGACTGTCTGGCTTGTCAAGTCGGGTCCTCAGGAGGCCCTCCTTGCCTTATTCCCAGGCTGCCCTTCATGCTGCCTGTATGCAATTAACAGAGTAATTAAAAGCCTGATGAGCTAATAGGCGTTGGTTGAGGCTGCAGGTGTTTCGTTCGGGGAGCTTATTAATGTAAATGCGTTAACTGCAAATGTGCTTGGACAAATTAAAAAACAAAAGATGTTTTTGTTTGTTTTGTTATTGTTTAAATTGGTTGCAAATTAATTATTGTATGTGGATTACTGTACAGTTCATGACAGGTTTTACACAATTTTACATTCTAACCTTTTTTTTTCAGTCAATTATTTAAACTATGGATAGCAGTACAAATGTGCCACAAAACACAGCTTTGGCGACTTTATTGTGCCATTGTAACATGGTAACAAAAATCAAAACAAAAGTATTATTACATTTGAAAGCCATTAAAGTTGTTGGAATGAGGTCAGCACTTCAGGCAGTGGTCTCGGAGGGTCCCCAACACAGTCTCACTGCGGGCCAGTACCTTGATTCTTAATAAAGCTTATTTTAAATGATTCACTTTCTGTTTTGTTTGATCTTTTTTTTTCCATCTTACTAGAAAAATAGGCTTTCACAGAACCGCATCTCATACCGCTGTAACGACAGTGTGCTGGATATGAAGATGATTTATGTCATGACTGATGGAGTCCAATTACTCAGCTCATCAGAGACAGGAAACACAACAGAAAGTATGATCAAATGTTAGTTTATGACAGCCTGAGGCTGCGTTTTCAGCTGGCAAAATTAGCCACACAGCTGACAGGATTAGGAAAAGAAGATGTAAACGAGTGGGAAACAAAGGCGAGTTTTCATCCAGAGCAGAAGCTGCGAGTAAATTCCCCTCTCTGCTCGCGCCTGTCCGCCCGCGTGTCTCTCCAGTCCGTTCCCAGATGCACACACAGAGTCGCTTCCTCTTCTGTGTGACTCTTTCTTGTCTCCGTCTTCCTCCCTTCTCACATCTTTGCTCTCTCTCTCTCTCTGCCTCCCTTTACCCTCAACCCCGCCCCAGCCCTCCCCTCCCCTCCATGTGGCAGCTGTGCTGGTGATGGCTGTGTGCCCATGGTGCAAGCTGGCTGTGGGGTCCCAGGTGGCCCGCATGACAGTTATTGATGTTCAGGTGTTCAGCTCCACTCACACAGGGACCCTGGAGCCACACACGCACATATGCCCACACACAAGCGCACACACTCAACACACATACCGAGACACGTGCCGAATCAAAAAAACAAGAAAACAAAAAACAAAAACTGCAGCATGTAGTTCCAGTGTGGTTCATGAGCATACACAGAAAACACTGATGGCTGTTGTGATCTTGCACTACTATGCATTAGGGGTGGGTATTGGGAAGGACCTCACGATACAATACGCATCACGATACTTGAGCCACGATACGATACACATTGCGATATCCCGATTATGCGATATCCCGATTATTATATTCTACATAGTTCACCGAAAAATTTAAAAATGCCAAGTTGTATATGTACATCAGATGATATTGATGGATCTTAAAATCCGAGTTGCACCTTCATCAGATTATAGTGACAATTCATGGGACAAACTGAGTCAAAACAATGTTTTATTATAACTATACAAGCTAAATTTACAACATATTTGTATATGTTTTTCATATTATTTACATCATATGAAATTAACATTAAATTTAGTATGAGGTTGCTTTAATTATGTGGCAAATGATAATAAACACAAGAAAGATGGGTACTAAAACCAAGGACAGGCACAGTGATCAGTCAGTATAGATATAAATCCATAAATAAATAAACCTCTGTCCATTTTTTTAAATTTTTTAAGGACAGGCAATTGTGTTATATAAAAAATAAATTATAAAATGAAATAAAATGTGAAATAAAACCTGAGCTCAGTGCAGGGCCCTCCCAGGGTTGGTAGAGAGTGGCAATGCCCAGGACTGTCACTTAGGTAGGAGCACTGGGTGATATAATGGGGAAAAAATCGGGGATAAAAAAAAAAAAAAAAAAAAAAAAAAAAACAATATTAAAATTTTGAATATCGATATTGAATCGGCTGGAAAAGTATCGCGATATATTGCCATATCGATATTTTTGCCCACCCCTACTATGCATATAAACTGGATATTAGTCTGATCCTGCTGGGGAATATATAAACAACACAAACACATACAAGTGAGAATTTGAGCACATGGCAAGGTTGTGAACACAGCAAGAGAGAAATCCAGGTTGTGTGTTTCTTACTGTCAAATCCATGGGACTAGTTTCTGTGCAATGTGTGCTGGGATAGCCCGTGCTGGTACCAGTGGCCGGTGCAGGCCTAACACACTCCAGATGTGTCTGGCTAGCCAGGGAGTTGTTCTTGGCACAGCCTGCCTCGGCCAAATGTCACAAATACTTTCCTTTATTTAGGAATGACTCTGGGTTTAGTGGCCGGGGGGGAGAAGGTGGCAGGGATGGATGGATGGCAGGGATAGGAGGAGGGAGGGAGCAATGGGATGAAAGGTGGATGAAAGTAAATGACTGGCATTATAGATGAACAAGGGACAGCAACTCAGAGGAGAAATGTAGAAGGACAGAAGATGGAGTGGAAGGAGGGGAGAAGGAGGTGGGAGGAAGGCAGAGACAGCTCCAGTCTAGCATCTGGATTTTATTAGCAGCCGTTGGGAAAATCTGAAAAGGAAGTTTTTTCTCTGCAAGCACGTCGGCAGCAGTGATATGCTGCACATAACCACTTCACTGCCGACGAGAGGAGCCAGGCCTTCCCAGAGGAGAACAGATGGTCGCTAGAACTTCAATACAATTACATCAACATCTCTCACAGATATAAGCTCAATAAGACACGATCCGTGCATCTCAGAAGAGGCAGAAATACATACCTCAGCATCTCTGCCCCTGGATACTTCGTCTCTGATCTATCCTCACTTTCTGCTCGTCCTATAGCCATTCCCAGTTTTCCTACCAGTTTGGACATTAAAAAATGTGGAAGCTTTTGACTTGTACAACCTGGTGAACTGTCTGTGATTTGCTTGCTGTAATCTGATCAAAGGCAGTGTGGCTTTTGTCAAGGGGAACCAGTGACCTCCCCACCAGTCCTCCCATTCCCCTGTTTGTTTTCTCTCCAAAATGTTTGTTCAGCCGGCTCTGCATGTGTCTATCACAGAGATTCTCAAGTAACACAGGGGAAAATGTCTGTGTTTGTGTCCGCAGCGTGAGCACATGCATTCTGCAAACTCGTGAGCATGTGTGAGTGCATCTGTTTGTCTGTCTCTCTCTCTCTCTTTCTCTGTGTGTGGGGGGGTTAGACCATATGAGTGAGGACATTTCTGGAAAGTGAAAACATTTCAACCATTTCTAACTTTTCGGTACGTCTTCAAAGGGCTTTTCCAGTTTTAGAGCTCAAAGTTAGAATTGGGTTAATGTTAGGGCAAAGAAGTGGAAGCATAAATATGTGTGTGTTTGTGTGTACATGCACTGCGCCGGCCTGTATCCCACCCTGTCATTAGTGAGGGCTTTAAAGCCTCTGAACCCTAAATCAGCTCAAGATGAAGTGGAGTCTGGGATCTTTCTACATAAGCACCCTCTGTGCTGACACATAAATAAATGTGCACACACACACACACACACATTCGCATCTTACCTGTGATAAAAATACAAGCGCACTCTGACAACAGCTTTCAAAATATACAAGTCTATGTCTGACAGACATAAAACGTACTTGTTTTTTCTTTTGGTGTTGAAAGATTGTTTATGGATTTTGTGACAATCATGTCTTATTCTTTAAACTGACATTTTAGTTTGCAATATGAAAGTCGATGGTGCTGTATGGTTAAGTCTTTTGTCCAGGTCACAGGGTTACAATCCCGAATGTTTTGAAATAAAGGCCTGGTGGGGGGGCAGGGGGCCAGGGGCTCAGGCTCTGTTTGTGTGGACTCCACAGCGGCCGGATAGGGAACAGATGTGGAAAGGCAGGCGGCTGGGCAGCCGGCCAGAGCAGCTGGGAGAAATTAAAAACAACAGCATTCCTGGAGACTGGGGGAATTACAGTGGAAGGGAGGGAGGGAGGGAGAGAAGCTGCAAGAGACAGAGGGCTATGTGGTCACTGACGAGAGTCTCTGTGGAGTATGAAAGATTGCATAGATGGGGGGTGGGGGGGGGGTTAAGGGGACTGGTCTGTAGCGGTTAGCCAGGGCTAATAAGTTGCAGCAGTATTTCCAGCGGAACACGAATACACATACACACACACAAATACATGGCACATACAGATGATGCAGTGACACATGCCCTTGTCATATGAGACTGATACACCATCTTGTACCTACTTGATCATTCGTATTTGTGCATGCATGTTTGGGTTCATGAAACCATATGTCCTCAAATCACTACTGAGCCACCAAAATGACTTCAGAAAGTTAGACACACCGTGGAAGTGTGCGTGTTCAACTGTGCAGCAGGCCATCCGCGGTTCTGCATGTGTCTCACAGTGAATTGTTTTTCATCTTGTTTCATCATGGCACAAAGGGAGAGTAGAAGATGGAGAACATTTTTAGAACGCAGGCTGTCTCTTTGGTGAGCAATCTTTCGGCTCAGATTACGTCAAACGTGCAGAAATACAGCTGTTCAAAGAGTGTGAGAAACAGACAAACAGGCAGGGGCAGCAGCAGCAGCAAGGTGGGCAGCGGTTGCATCACGCTGTTTTATTTTCAGTATAATATTCAGTAGGATTCAGGACAGGCAGCAACACAAGCAGATCTGTTTTCAGCTGGATTGTATGTTGGTTGTAAAGGGGCTCCTCTCACACATTCAAATGTGAAATAGCAGCATGCAGACGGGATAACGGTCCAGATCTGATCCCGAAGAACACATAAAAACGTTCCCCTTTTTTCAAATTTCAAATACTTCTTCTGGTGTGAATGTTTTGTCCTTCAACACACAGTACAATGCCAGCACAAATGCTAACAGATGAGGCTGCAGACCAAACAGACTTCCTAATGTATTAAAAGTAAAATCCAGAGCATGATGTGTGTGTGTGTGTGTGTGTGTGTGTGTGTGTGTGTGTGTGTGTGTGTGTGTGTGTGTGTGTGTGTGTGTGTGTGTGTGTGTGTGTGTGTGTGTGTGTGTGTGTGTGTGTGTGTGTGTGTGTGCCCCGTCTCTGTAGCTGGTCAGATTAAACAGCTGTCTATAATCCCACGGTGGGAGCAGGAAAGACAGGACGGCCCCCTTATCCTGCCGTCCACATCCTCATATTTTATCACACACGGGTCGACCTCTTGTTTGTTTAGTTGTAAATTAAGTATAATCAGTATGGGGACCAATACAGCAGAAGGATTGTTTATCGCAGCAGATGTGGAATCTGCAACAGTGTACAAGTTCAAGCACAGATGTGATATTAGGTGTAGTGAAACTTCCTCCATACAGGAATTAGCTTGTCAGTTCAGAAGCGTGGAGAGAGCTTCCTTACGCGTTTAACGCTCTATAGAGCCGAATGGTTATGTCTATTTATACCAGCCGCCCACGTCTGCTTCTGTCTTGTGTGTTTATGTTCAGAGCGTCTGGCATGGGGCGAATAGCAGAGTGCCCCTCGTGTTCTTGTGGATCACTGTGTCAATAGCCCTCGTACAGCACACTCCAGTGTGGCGCTCTTTAAATACAGACACCAGCTGTTGAGCGCTTCTACACAAGCTCTCAGAAATAGGCTTACATCAAGCACTGAGGCCAACTGATGTAAGGGTTTTATGGAGCAAAACATGAAATGAAAAACACATTATGAGATAGTGATTTAATATGATAGCTGATGAGCACAATGCATTTTACAACACAGGGTTTAAAACTAAGGTGTATATGTTTTAGATAATTCACTGCATCGTTAGTAGGGTTTGTAATTAGTATAAGAGATCGTCACAGGGTCATTCTGTTTGCGTTACAGCGCTGAGTTCGGAGTTTGACATTTGGGAAAGTTTCCTGTAATAACTGTGCTTGGGAGAACAGGTGGAGTTGATTTCTTTATCTTGTATTTTTCTCCGTCAATACTTAAAGAGACACCTGAAGAGAAGGCAGAGGGGAAGTTAAATCTTTGAGCTAATTGGTTTCACCATCTGTTATCGCCAACTTCAGGTTTGAATATGTAAATAACACAGCTTATGGCAAAACAATGGAAAATTTGTGTCTGCATTTGCAAGCAGTAAAAACATTCGAGCATTGGGTAAAAATGGGCTGCTCTGTTTAATGATGGGGAAAAAGTTCTCTGCAGTTTTGAGACCCGCAGTTTTAAAAAATATCAGATGGAATATTTTAATCTTTATTGAGAGCCACAATTCACCGCAGCCTTTGGGTGATGTTCCCTCTGGACAGGTGCCCGGTTCATCCCAGGATCCCACAAAGGCCAACCAGACTAACAATATTGTGAGCTCACGCAGATTCCAGTCGTCAATTCAGAATCCTCAATCAACCAAACAAATATGGTTTTGAATGATGGGAGGAAGCTGGAGTACCCAGAGAAAACCCATGACCTGAACCAGGGCTAGCTGTGATGAGATAAAAAAAAAGTACAGTAAAATAAATACAGAAAAATGTTAAAGCAACTTCTTCTTTACAACATTCTGAAACATAAGATATGGAACATAAAACCCCAAAACTGACCATCCATCCATCCATCCATCCATCCATCCATCCATCCATCCATCCATCCATCCATCCATCCATCCATCCATCCATCCATCCATCCATCCATCCATCCATCCATCCATCCATCCATCCATCCATCATTTTCTATATCCCATCCTATATTCTATCCTTTGCAGGGTCACCGGGGCTAAAACTGACCATTGTATCAAAAAAGTAAAGAGAAATCTGTTTTAATAGTATCCCGCCATGACAATCATCAAATGCCCCATTACTTTGAGTCTGCTTACATCTGCTTTGGTCCATGTCCATATTTATTCAATAAAAGCGTACAGAACTAAATCTGAAAGGCTATATATAAAAAATAAATATATAGAGATAAAGATATAAAAAAATAAAACGCTGATATCTATTTGCTCCATTGTTTGTCATTGGATAGTTTGCGTACATGGCACTCATGTGCCTGTTACGCTCGTGCACATCCTTGAAAGCTATCTTCTCGCAGGCTGAAAAAGTCATCACACCCGCAGCTCAGGTTTACATAGCAGAAAGATCTAGTTCCAGCAGCTGTGCTGACAAACAGACAAAAAAAGACAGTCAACACACCATAAATTAAAAAATAGCGTATAACTTTATGTGTGCAGTATTGTAAATGGTAAACATTAACGTAGAGCTTTTCTAGTCTTGTTGACCACCTAAAGTGCTTTGACACAACAAGCCTCTGATCCACATGCACTTTCCTAGTCTATGCAGATCTGTACACACGAGTCGGTTAAGTCTGTACAGGGCTTTTTGGAAGGAAAACAACACGCTTGTCTACACGGCACGCTGACCCCGTGTCATGTATTTTGCTGCACCATCCATTGCTTTCACGCCACAGAGTTTGGCCTCGCCTTGTTTGGTCCTGGCAGGGTGTCTGTCAGAGGACAGTGAAGCCTCTGGTAGCGGGACAGATCTTTGCCGAAAGTCAGTCTGCTGTGATGGACAGCAGCAGATCCAGCTGCACTTGTCACTGGCTGTCAAGCCGGCTGTCGGAGTTAGGAAAGGGGGAGGGACAAGCGGGGAGGTGTGTGTGTGCGCGGGCCTGTGAGCGTGTGTGTCTGAGGGTTAGAGTTTACATTGGGAAGGGTGGGGGCACTGATTGGGATGTCATTGCTACATGGATTGTGTATGTGTGAAGGAGAGAACCAGAGGGGAGGGTGGGGGTGTGGGGGTTGTGGGGGGACCTCAGTCAGCAGCAGCTGAGCGAGAGAGCAGGTGTTAGTGCATGTCTCCCAGGCCCCATGAATCTCCAGCAAGAAACACAATACAAGTTTGGATTCATTTCCACTGCCTGCATTGATTTGTTTTAGTTCCATACACGGGGCTTTTGGTTAAGGAAACAATCGATGGATCCCGGGTGAAAATGTCAGTGCTGTCCTCTTTAACTCTTCAAAAGTCAGGGTTTTTTTTGGAGCTCCACCTTGACAACAGTCTCTGCTCTTCTTTGGTCACTTGCAGGTAGCAGAGTGCAGAAGGTTGGAACAATGCCAGATTCACCTGCGGATGTGAAAACCCAGCCCAGGTCCACCCCACCCACCATGCCTCCTCCACCCCCGGCTGTCAGCCAAGCAACGAGTCGCAATGCCTCTTTCACACCGACCACCAGTAAATCAAGTAAGGCTCCTTCCTGTTCTTCACTAAAACCACATTTGAAGTCCTTTTTAATTTTTGAAATATAGATGTGTCTGCAACTTGTAACAGGCCAGGTGTGAGTAGAACGGTGAGCAGAATCAGAATCAGAATCTGAGGCTTCGTTTCATATAAAGCTTTGACTATAATCATGAAAGTTCTTCAAAGTGGGGTCTGCAGCATTGAGCCTAACAGAAAGCTGACATATATATCTAAGCATGGATTAAGATGACATTTGGATTCAAATTATATTCAAATATACTAAAGTGGATCACTTAGCACGATACTAAAGCGCATACCATGTATTGTGATCCAAATGTCCTTTGTTTTCACTGTCTGTCATTATCTTAATCACCGTCAACAATCCACAGTCAAACGTTTCTCTTTGCAAGCACCATTTTCTTTACAAAAATCTTAAGAAATATGTGAACACCTGCTACATGTTCAACGGTGGTGTGCCTGAGGTTCCAAACACAAACATAAAACACACAACACATTTCAAAAATTAGAAAATGTCTAAAAAAACAAAATGAAACGGAAAGCAGCCTTTCACGAAACATTTCACAAAGCGGCAAATATTCTTTGAAATATTATTGTACTTTGTTGGTTTTTTAATTTAGAAAATATGGTTATTCATTTTTTTAGTCCCAAGTTTTTTTTTGGCAAAAAGCAATTTTTATAAAACTTTTTTTATGTTTTTGTTGCTCTGAAAAGCTATTGCATCTCATGACGTTGTGTTTTTATTTATGTATTTGTTTATTGCATGGATTTTTGTAGAAGTAGTTTTTGGCTTTTAAAAACAAATTTTGTTGATGTGCTTTCTGAAATGTGGTGCTCCCTTTACTTCCTGTGACAATGCATTTAAAAAAAATATATAAAACAGTTTTTTGCCATGATTTGCCAATTCCTCATCTCAGAGCCACTGTATTAATCACATTATTTTCACAAAGATCCAGAATAAATTACTAAATGTAATAAGTATGTGCAGCACCTCAGGAACCAGCATTTGTTCCTCTTAGGTCAACTGTCTCTGTGTGCGCCTGCATAAAGGGAGGGGGTTCCAAATATACGTTTCTTCCCTGTTCTGGTGAACAAGTGTCGCTGTCACTTGTATGCCAGGTGTGTGTCTCTGCAGGCATGCATGTGTGTCTCCTACGGTGCGAATAATGCCCTCGCTGGCGGGACAAGTGTCTTGGGGCGCGAGTGTGAGTGTGGCATTGTGTATGCATGCTTGCGTCTGCGTTTATCAGCTGGTCAGGCGGCGGTTGGTACAGGGCACATCAGGCGGGATGGCGTTGTAGTGTCTGCACGACTTTCTTCCCTATATAGCAATGACAAGCCATGTTGTTTCACCTGTCATGGTGGGCAGTCAGCAATGTAGCCCTCTCCTTGCAGCTCTCCCTAAAACCAGAACACAAGTGCTGCCGGGATCACATGGGTTAGTCCATATGTGTTCAGGCCCTCGACCCACGGATTACAGCGATAACCATGCCTGAAAGGAACCACAGGAAGTGGACCAGTGAATAACTGAGCAGTATATAGTCTTTTTTTTATTCAAGTATGAGTACCAGGTGTAACGTTCCAGTCCACAGTGGCTCACTGCTGACGGAGCTCTGCATATACAACTGAAAAATCTACCACATCAGTAATGAAATTATACTTTGGATTAGGGCTGTTCGATTTTGCCCAAAAATAAAATCTCGATTTTTTTTCTCTCAAAATCCGATTTTCGATTACGATTACGATTATTTTGTGAATTGACAAAAGGCAAATAAATGATTTCAAATATGCTGTTTTTTTATTGAACATTTGCCCCAAAATGAATGAATAAAGTGCAAAACTCTGTAAAATAAGTTGAAAAAAAGTTTTAAAAAATATGATAAAATATAAAGTTTTATCTCTGAAAAAAAATCAGCAAATCAGCACTTGCAAACATACAGTAAGTTATATTTCCAATTAAAAAAAAAAAAAGTGAAAAATCGATTTTACGAGTTTCACGTTTTAACATCGTTCTAATTACATAATCACGATTACGATTTAAAATCGATTAATCGAACAGCCCTACTTTGGATGCAGCGCTAAGTGTGTTCCATTATCATGGTATCTGATTTAATTCAAAAGGAAAGATATTTCACACCCAAAGAACACCAACAGAAACATACATGACAGATTGAAGAAGAGCATTTTAGGGTACAGGTCAAGCTTGTGTGTGTGTGTGTGTGTGTGTGTGTGTGTGTGTGTGTGTGTGTGTGTGTGTGTGTGTGTGTGTGTGTGTGTGTGTGTGTGTGTGTGTGTGTGTGTCCACGCTCGTGTGTATTTATGAGTTTGTTTGTGCCTGCAATAAGAAGAGTATGTGGGTGATTATATATGTGTATGAATGCTGCGTCTATTCTCAACCTTAAAGCTGCAAATCTACTCTCAGCTGGTGGACATGTGCAGGACCAGATTTAGCTACACACCTGCTACTGGAATAAAAGTAACACAGACCACAACACTATTTTTGGCACATCTTTAACAAGTTCCTCTTATAGTTGTGTCCTAGTAAGTGAGTGAGTGAGGAGTAGGGTGGAGTGGACCGATACAGAGGGGGACGGAGGAGCTGGAGGGGGTCAAATGGTAGCACTTGTCAAACAGCTGAGGTTACTGGACACACACTCAAAGCACCTAGAAAGTAGCAGGACATTACATCATTCCAACCACTTTAAATGGACAGAGCTGTGGCGTAGTATCAAATTTGATTTGCTTCCAGTTCAACTTGACCCCACAGTTTTGTAAACTGGATACAAAATAACCACTGGCATCATCTTGTCCAGAAATCTACAAGATGCCCCTCCGAAGCTGCTGTCCACAATTCACAGTGTGCAATCCTTCTGTCTGTTTATCTACAGTGCTGAACGGGAGCAGCCACTCTCCTACGTCGTTAAATGGTGCTCCGTCCACTCCCAACGGCTTCAGTAACGGGCCAGCCATGTCCTCGACAGCCTCGTTGTCCAACCAGCAGCTCCCTCCAGCTTGTGGGGCCCGGCAGCTCTGCAAGTTGAAGCGCTTCCTCACCACGCTGCAGCAGTTTGGCAACGACATATCGCCGGAGATCGGAGAGAGAGTTCGCAGTCTCGTGTTGGGATTGGTGGTATGTTTTAATATTTGTTCCTGTAGAATTAAACTTGTTCTCAGTCCTCAGCAGTGGCGGCTGGTCAGTAGAGAGCGCTGTGGCGCAGCCCCATCAAATCAAGAGATGAAAAATAAAAATAAAATAAAAAACAAGGAAGATGCAAATAATTATTAAAAGAAGGTGTTATTTCAGTCTGTGGGTGACTGTCAATAGTAATTAAATGTTGTATTAATATTTATTTGGTTCCAAAATGTTTTTTATTTTATTTTATTTACTTCCGGAAGTAAGGGGCACCGGTCATACAGAATCCAGTGTAAGCTCTCCAACATTTGATAAGCATGTGACCTGACGATCTCTTTTAATTGGTTTGAATTAGATTCGTAAAGGGATGCAGTCGTGTGCGTCCCAGAAACTCACAGTTATCAGCGACGAATCCGCGATCAGTATCGTGATTTTTATGTTCGTTTTAAATAGGTTAAATAACACTTGCTTTTGAAATTTTTGTTGATCAAATATCTAAAAGAAAGGAACGTTATCTTTTCAAATAATATAAATTCCAGACAGAACAATGGAAATGTTAATGTTTTTCTTCTCTCTAATATGTAAAAATAAACTGAACCCAAACCAGGAAGAAAAAAACAATACAAAATAACAGTGGACTTGTTGAAATGATACAATAAACCCCTACTTTATATTCAGTTTTCTTTTTCCACTGCAGCATAACTGAACTGCTTCACTAAAACTTATGACCAATAAGCCATTGTTGGATGGTTAGATTTTTCAGAATTAAAGGACCAAAATATTATTTTCCATTGTACCAAGCTTGTACCTAACCGTGACTTCTGTGTACCGTTACACCCCTGTTTATGCCAAGGTAAATTGTGCCCCCCAAAAGATTTTTTAGCACCAGCCACCACTGGTCCTCAGTAGAGGTCAACTACACAAAACATGTCCAATGTTGCACCATGATGGTGTTTGATGGAGTTTGTAAAATGTTTGTAAAAGTCTGTTTCTCTTGCGCTCTCTCTGTCTTGGATAGAACTCCACACTCACCATTGAAGAGTTTCACTCCAAACTTCACGAAGCTACCAACTTCCCCCTGAGGCCTTTTGTCATTCCTTTCCTTAAGGTAAATCCTCAGTTGTTGATTTTATGTGAAATTTTACCTGTTTTGTGTCAAAAAAGATACAATACGTAAACATTTTTAATAGGGACTAACTTTGGCTTGAGATCATCTCTGAAAATGTACCTCCATCTAATTAAAAAAAAAGGAAAATATGGAAAAAAACATTACTTTAGTATGTTTTAAAAACTGAGCTGGTAAGTTAGGTGCATTTACTAAATCTAAATGATAGTTTTTCCAGCATAATAACTAATGAATAAATAAAATTAAGATAATAATGAAAAACTGTTAAAAAACTGTTGACTAGATCAAAAAGGTTGTGTCAGGATGTCACCTGGCAAGGGCTGAGCTGGTGATGTCATAGTCAGCGTTGGCAGGTAACGTGGTGCACTCTCTTGGTAGAAAACATGAACAGAAACTCACAGCTGAATGTTTCTATGACTCATTGACACTCTCTCTGCAACATGTTGTTAATGAGCCCTGCAGTTCCTCTTCCTTTACTCCGTTAGTTGTGTCTTTCTGCCCATATTGTTTTGAATCCATATATTAGATAAGATAAGATAAGATAAGATAAGATAAGATAAGATAAGATAAGATAAGATAAACCTTTAATAGTCCCACAGAGGGGAAATTTGCAGTTTACAGCAGCAAAGGGGATAATGCAAAAACAAGAGGCAACAATAGAAAAAGTAGTAACACAGTAATAATAATAAGACACTATAAACACTATAAACAGTAAACTGGTATACAATAATAATAATAATAATAATAATAATAATAATAATAAGAATAAAGATAAATAATAAGATATTAGTATATGAAAAAGATAACAGACGGATATTTACAGATGGATATATATATACAAAATTGCACGTTGCAGTGAGTGAAAGATTGCACATTATTTCCTTATGTACATTTATTGTCAGGTTTGTATGTGGTCTACTGTGAGCAGTGCTGGTTGTGTAGTCTCACAGCTGCAGGGAGGAAGGACCTTCTGTAACGATGTTGATGCATTGGCTTCCTAAATATATTCCTGCTGCTATGTTTTGGTGATGCAAACAATACTGCATTACCAGTATTGTCCTTGTCAGCGCACTGAGCTCTTCGGTCTCATTTACCAGTTATCTTACATTCTCCTTAACGGCCAGGAGAGGAAACTGGCTCTCAGCTTTGCTCCTGCCCTGCATCATCCTACTCCACAACTTGTCTGCATTTGGGGCTTTATTTTGTGTATTATTTGAACTTTTGAAAGTTCAATCAGCTGCCCCCACATGTAAACAACTTTCCCTCTGGCATGGTTACTCACCAAAACACACTTTGAAGAGCCAGAATTTCCAGCAGAAATTCCTTAAACAGCACAGGATTCAAACCAGCATGTTTTTTTTAAAGAAATCAGTGTTTTACCAAAGAATACCCAGCAAAAACACCCAGTATGGCCAAAGGTACTAAAACACTGTGACACCAGTGTGTTGCCATGAAGTCAGGCAGCATGTTTTGTTCTCTGCACTGGCTTCAAACTTTTTCCCCTTAGAAACTGTATTGAATCAGTATTGAATGAGTATAAACCAGCATAGATGTTAACATTCAAGTACATTTGCAAAATAATTGTATATAGATACAATACATAAGTAAATGTATTTTGTTACGTTACATTCCTGTCCTAAAAGTGTGTGCGTGCGTGCGTGCGTGCGTGCGTGCGTGCGTGCGTGCGTGCGTGCGTGCGTGCGTGCGTGCGTGCGTGCGTGCGTGCGTGCGTGCGTGCGTGCGTGCGTGCGTGCGTGCGTGCGTGTGTGTGTGCGCACACAGACGTATTTCATATTTAATGTAGACAGTAGTAGGATGTGCATGTAAATATGTCTTTAAAAAGAGTATGTGTGAAAGTGTGTGCAAGATGGTTGGACCTCCTGGCACGTCATGATCCTCCACATCTGGGACATTGCAGCAATAGCTGTGTTATATCAACCAGACAGGTCTGAGAGAGCTATTTGACAGCACTGTCATACACACATTCACACATACCCACACACGCTGATACAACACACACATCAGAACACCCCGAAGAGAGTGAGACACATGGTGGAGGAATGTGTCAAGGGACCTGCCTTATCTCATCCTGTCTCTTCATTTATCACTCTCTTTTTCCTCTCAGCCTAATCTGGCATTATTTCACTCTCACCCCATCTATCTAATGTTCCACCGTGAGTTTCGATCTCTCCTCCTGTTCACTTAACTCTCTTCTCAACGTTAACATTGGTTCGATGAATTTATATCCTTCCTACAACAACGTATTTCATTCCTAAGCGGAGATGTATGTCTTTCTGCTTTTAACCACTGAAGGCAAACCTGCCCCTGCTGCAGAGGGAATTGCTCCACTGTGCCAGGCTGGCCAAGCAGACTCCAGCTCAGTATCTGGCCCAACATGAGCAGCTTCTCCTGGACGCCAATGCCAGCTCGCCCCTCGACTCCTCAGAGATCATGCTGGAGATGAATGAACATGGCAAGAGAAGGACTCCTGACAGGTAGGATGACTCCATCAAACCCAAGAAAGCAGAGACTTCAGAGTCCACGTGCATTTGTCAATCTCTGACACAGACTCTTCTAAACAGACTCTAAAAGAAATAAATTCAGCTTTTAAGAATGCCAAACAACAGGTGTAAGCTATAATTCCTTTGTGTGGGAAGGATAAATCTGGGCATCCTTAATGCTGTATACTGTCTTTACCAAATGTCTGTGTAGAAAGATGCAGAATAGCAAGAGAAAAAGAGAATGTGAAAGGCTAAATATTAAGAGAGTGCAGTAAATTAAATACAATAACGCAATCAAAGACAGAAAAAGGAATAGCTGCATATAACTTCACAGGACTATGTGACGCATTAACAATGCTGAAACTTGTTCACAGAGCTACTGTGGAAAGCATAGGTGATTAAAACATTCAAGAAAGTACGACAGAAGAGAAAATGAGAAAGTAACCAAGTACAAGACTTAAGAAAGTGATATTGTACAAAAGCAACCTAACTTCCATGCCCGCAGGGGCCCCCACCGAGCTAAAACTAACAACAATATTCCTTTGTGCTGCCTTAAACTGTTTCTATTTTCCTCTCTTGTTTTTCTGATGCTATCCTTCATTTCTGATCACTTCTATACCTCCCTGCCACTCTCCGCCTGTCTGGCCTGTTGCCCCCCGGCAGCTGTCCGTATGTCAGGGGTGTGTCCAGATGGCAGTGTGCTGACCGTAGAACTAAGCACATCCTGAGTGGGTGGTGAGGTGGCTGGTGGGGGTTTGGGTTGAACGGGACCAGGGGTTGAGGCTGGACATGCAGCGCTGCTGTAACGTGCACACCTCAAGCTCCTGTCCTCCAGTTTATACCCGGCATGTAGGACTCAGTGGGGTGGAGGGGCACAGCTGAGCCAGCTGTTCCGCAGCGGTGCAATTTGTTGTCTACGACAACCAGGGATGTGTTCAAGCATAAACAGCTACAGTCATGAGACAAGGTTTTAAGGCTTTAAGGGTTATGTATTGAGACATGATTTTAAACGTAGTACAATTTAAAGGAGCCATCTGTAAGAAATGGCCAAAACTGGTACTGCAGTCACTTTCAAAATACTGTTGAGCGGCGTGTACCCTCCCCCTCCTCCCCCCGACCAGAGGTTGCCAGGTAGGCTGCAGAATGCAGCAGGAACGTAGGCTGCCATGGCTGCGATAATTAGAGCCGAGCTGGCAACCCGGATGCCGAAACAATACTGACTTGGTGATTGGGAGATAGGTGGAGGGTGGAGCTTCAGAAACAATACTGACTTGGTGATTGGGAGATAGGTGGAGGGTGGAGCTTCAGGCCAAAACAAAAAATGACAACATAAACATCAGTTGAGGGCTGCAACTCCTCTTTTTAAACTGGAATATCCTGGCTTGAGTGCTGTTGTCAGTGACATAAGTATTTGAAATGAACATGATTTTTAAATGTCTGTTGACATATCTGGGTCATTTTATGATTCGTTTTATTATTGCTCTTACATACAGCTCCTTTAACATTTGTTGGTCTAGAACATCTAAACTTGTATGGAGTCCATTATTCTACAGTGGGAAAGGATATTTACCAATGACAAGCATTCATTCCTCCTAGAAATTGACGTTCCAACAGGTTTACCCCGAAGGCAGACAGTACAAGACTCGTACAACACTTTGTACATGGCTGGACAGCTTAGATTAGCAATGATGCATCCAAATATATGACATTCTATAACATTGTCCTTTGGATGAGCAAGACCAAAATGGAGGTAATTAGACATAACAATCAATACTTGGTTTAGCGAAATACCATACACAGCAGGTCAGTACAATGACCTTACTCCAAGTGTCAAACAGAGGGGTGCAGGGGTTATGGTACGGGTTTGTTTAGCCATCTCAAGACCTGGGCACCTTGCTGTCATTTAGTCACTAACAAACTCTATCCGTCTCTAGCCTCAAGCACATCAGCAGATCTACAACTGAAAAAATAAAAAAATCAAGGCAGTGGTCCAATCAATTGCCACACCTCAACCAGATTGAAATATTGCAGATTAAGAAATGCCTGCAAACCTCGATGAACTAGTGCAACGTTGTAAAGAAGAATAGGCCAAAATTCCTCCACGACGATTTGAGTGACCATCAGCATCATACAGAGCACATTTACTTCATGTTATTCCTGCTGAAGTCAGTTACTGGATCACAGAGTGTACTTGCATTTTGATTTTGTAACACTTAATGTGTTGAATATTATTCAAGACATCTGATTTTAATACCTGGCAGGGACGAGATGATCTGTTTATTACTTTCTTATAGGTAAAACCTGATAACTGAGAGAGGGAGTACTGTCTTTTTTTAAAAAACACACATAATCTATACGTGGCATCAGCGTTACATTTTTTTTTGCTTTTGATCCCTGTGATGATAAAGGGTGATTTCCATCTGAATGCCTGGCTATTGCCATCCAGCTAAACAGATTAATATCAACACTCGTGTTTAAACTGTCCAGATGGCTTGAAAACATAACCTCTCTCCCTCTGTCTCTCTGTCTCACACACACACACACACACACACACACACACACACACACACACACACACACACACACACACACACACACACACACAGATACACACTCACGTAAAGTACACAAACATAAATGAGTATGGCCAAACATCTGTCAAACACACAGCCTTCAGCTCCCATCGCCCCATAAGCCCGAGAGCAGGGTGGGAGGGAGAAACACTTGCAATCTAAGAGTAGGCAGAGGGATGTTCGGATTAAGAGCTTGAGATGAAGGGTATACAGTTGAACTTGGTTTTGTTTGATACATATGGTGTACAGCTGTGCAGATGGTTTGGAGAAACAGCGCCTTACTGTTAATGAACAACAAGCAGTTGTCATACATATGTGTGTGCGATATGCGTGTTGGCATACACCATATGGGAGTCATTTCACTTGAAAAAAACAACATATTTGCATTCTCAACTTGAGCTTCTCAAACAAGTAAGGTTTCCATAATAGATGCTGAAATCCGCAACTCACAAACACAGTCTATTTGAAATTAGAGAAGGGATTTTAAGAAAGATTTTAAAGATATGCTGGTCTTTAAAGTGGCGTGTTTTCCTAAAACATATGTACTTTGCAAATCACCCCACTGCTTTCACATTGATCCTTGCCGTATGGATGACATGCTGGAAAAATCCTTTCTGAAACTAAGCTGAGAAATGAGTCATTTTGTACATTTTTTAATTACCCGTACTAATGGTAGACATGTTAGAAGAATGATTCCTAATAACTTAAATATGTATCTGTAGTTGTAATAATGTGGTGACTGTGGTGTTTTTTTGTTTTTTTTTATAGGTAGTAATGACCACTATCCATTATCTTTACCCACTTCCTCCTATTCTACCTATGTATACCAAATATCCTATATATACTGCCTCTCTTTGTGTGGAAGTAATATACAACACATCCCACATGTCTGTGTTTTCTTTAACCTTTGAGTCTGTCTCCACTGTCTTTAACTTCCATCCCAAGGTTTTAAATTGATTATTGAATTGATCATTTTAAGGTTTTCACACCACTTCATAGTACAGAGTGATTTTTCATGGTATACTCCATAGATTGTGAGGTATTTCTGTTATGAAGCGCACCATTTCTTTCATGCCAAGATCGTTACTTTACCAAACTGAATTGGTAAAGCCACAAAACCACGTACTGAACTCAACCTACTTTGCTCTGAAGCACCTGTGCATCAGTCATGTTGTGGCTCACTCTCTTCTCTACCTCCCTAGGACCAAAGAGAGCTCAGAGAGAGATGGGCTGCACCCAGAGCACCTGGCCAAGAGACCCTGCACCATCAGCCCCAGCCAGCGTTTCAGTCCCAGCACAGGTCTTCCTGCTCATCCACCACCTAACGGCCTCCCTACACACCCTGCCAACGGCCTGGCCCACCCGCCCAGCCCGCAGGTGGGACCTCAGCATTACCGCTTAGAAGACATGGCCCTGGCGCACCAGTACAGAGACCCATACAGACATAATGAACACCGCGACCCCCGAGAAAGGCATCGGCAGACAGGTAGAGCAGCTGCAAAGCATCAACACGGTTCGATAAATCCATTGATCTACAGTCACATGATATACGATCAGATACACGGTCAAAACTGGGTGAGCTTGTGTAAATATAAGCGGGGTGCATGCAAAGAACAAAAGCCAGTTGTCAGTTCACTGTGTTAATCCTTGTGGCAGTGTGTCTATATAAAGACCATAACCATACATGCCTAAGTGGCCAACTGTGGACACCATGTATATCTTCCATCTGCTTCTCCTAAGACAAAGACATGACGTTTTAGCCAGATTATTTCATGGATTAGAGACAAGGCTGCAGTACCACCAAAAGTGCGTGTTGGCCTGTTAACCTTTATTAAAAGAATAAGACTTTGTTCAGTAGATTTGATTGTGGATGGTGTAAAAGTTATTTATAACGAGCAGTCTCAATGTGCATTACTTCTAGACGCGTGTAGCGACCAGCAGTGTGTACAAAAGAATTATGGAAATGTCATTGTGCACTTTCGATGAAATTTGACCCAAATTAGAGAAAGAAATTAAAAGAAAAATGCTGTGTGTTTGTTGAGGTGATCAGTCTACTTTATGTGGCTAAATTCCCTCATAGTCCGGACTGTACAACTGTGTGTAATCCAAAGTACGCTGTATCTGGATTTATAGATAAAATAAATGAAATGAATTTCCTGTCTGATTTTATTGCAGCAGTGCACGGAGCTCGTCAAGAAGAGGTGATCGACCATCGTCTAACAGATCGGGAGTGGGCAGAAGAATGGAAACATCTTGATAATGTGCGTAATAGTCTAAATTCTATGGTATTAGAATGGCACACCTGCTTACTCCCAACAAACTTTTGATCCATTAGAAATACAGTTGTGGAAAAAAATAGAAAGGAAAGAGGCAAGCATGTGATAGAAGTTAGTTATAGAGTTAAAGAGGGCAGGTGCAGGTGACATGAGTAGAAACTGTTGACAGACAGAACAGCCTCCGCCCCAGCTGACTCGACAGTTGACGGACAGCTGATCTCAGAAGGTCGGGAGACAGCTTGGTGATTTGCAACCGATAGACTTCTATCAGGATAAGTACCTAACTCTGTGAAAAGAAATTCATGTGCCGTGCACTACGCGCACGATCATAGACGCACACAGAGCGTTGAATGGAAACAGGGCCCCAGATGGTGCTCAGGGCCCAGCAGAGAGCAGCTCCAGCTGGGGAGAGCAGCTGAGACAAGAGCTGCAGTCATGGAGAGAACCGGCCGGGCTTGGACTTCTTCCAAATTAGAAACACCTCACTGAAAGAAATATAACTAGGAGGGGAGGGAAATGCTGGAGAGACAGAGGAAAGGCGGCAGAGACGGAAAAGGGGGGGTGAGCGATGAATGGGAATAATGATATGTATTGAATGTCAACTGTGTTAAACTCGATGAGTAGACCTTGCCAAGTCTGTAAAGAAGGGGCACTGTGGAAAAAAGTAACACTGTTTACGGCGGAGGGAGAAAGACAGGAAATCTGTTAAGTTGGCAGGGAAGAGAGCAGAGGGATGGAAGGAATTGGCTAAACCTTTTCATCACCAGCCCAGCTGTTGCGTTATCATTGTTGTGACGCTCGTTGACATAAAACATTTTGCTGAGCCACACACACATCCATGAACAGATTAGAAGAGGCAGTAAAACACACGGTCACCTGCAAAATGTTCATGGCTGCTAGTTCAAAGGTGCATTTCATTAATACCTCAGGAAATTGAATTGAAAAAGTTCACAATAATGTATTTGTCCTGCTTTCAAACTCTTTGGGTTTCAAAGCATGTGCAGTCTAGATCTTCTATTTCTCTTTGGGCTTCATGAGCACCTTGTTTGACCTCGCACTCCCTCCAGTCTCAGTTGACTCTGCTGTGATTGGTTATCTTTCCAAACCAATTAGTCATGTTATTGCCAGTCACGCGCCACAGCGACAGAGACGATATGAAGATGTTTCTTAAATCTGTGTTTGGACTTTAAAGGATCAGTTTATATCATAGACTAACAACTAAACAATGGACGAAGCATTCGGTCACATTACCCATTGGATTTTGAAGCCCATTTTTCTTCTCACGGGATGAAGCCATGCTGCTTTGGAAGCTGATGAGAACATGCACACCGTATGTTAATCAAAGTTAGCCTTGACTGTCACTTCCTTCAGCCGATTCCCGTAAAAATATCTCCAGAGCTGCAGGCAGGCATTTACAGCAGAATATACCGTTTAACATGTTCTCGTGGTGAAATCAAAAACTGCTGTCACATTTAGCCAACATTAGTACAAATGCTTTGCTAAGTGCGACAGAATGACAATTAAGGATGAAGACTGGATAGTGGCGGATTGGCTGAGCACACTGTCAATCAATTATTTTAGAAATAAATGTATTGCTTTGTATAAAATTTCCTGACGTGATACAAAAATATTTACCCCCTGAGAGTTGTCAAGGGCACGAAATCAAATGATTTAGACGAAAAGTTTTTGAACCAGGCTTTAAATATGTTTTTTTTCTGCTCTAAAGTTGTACAGTAAAACATAGGAGTCAGTGGAGATTGACCTGCCTTTGCAGCCAGCCTTCAGCGCTCAGTCAAGGAACTACAACAAATCTTAAGTTAGAATTGGCACTTGGTCTGCATACACAAATTATGTTTGCATGAACAGAAAGCCATTTTTTTAAATAAAATAATAATAATATATATTTTTTTTAAACTGAATGTCTTTTTGTGCTGGCTTTTTCAAAACTTTTATTACTTAATAAGTTGTGCATCCTTAAAAATGTCACCTAGACTGTCTGCAAACTTACAGTCAGGAAGAGACCTCTAAAGCAGTGGTTCTCAAATGGGGGTACGTGTACCCCTGGGGGTACGTGAAGGCACTACAGGGGGTACGTGAGATTTTAAAATATAAATATATTTAAAAAGTAGCATCCATGCAAAAATCCTTTAAAAAATGTTTTCATAAATAATTGAGGAAAATATAAGTCTAAATTCATAGTAGTGAGGATGTGTATGAATGAATAATGATTTCTGTAAAGCGCTCTGGGTGCCTAGAAGGGCGCTATATAAATCCAAGTCATTATTATTTATTATTATAAAAAAAAATGATCTTCAGGAGTAGGCTATTCAACTTATTATCCTAAAACCGCAGAGTATCCCCCACACCAGGATGGTTCCACCTAACCTGTCAAATGCCACCTGGCTTCACCTGTCAATCACTTGGACCAACGATGGAGTCGTGGTTGAAGCGTAGCAGCAATATTTTTATGTTTAATAAATCAGTTACTGATGGCACAGTGCTCTGTTTTAGGTCTTTTTTTTACAACCAAAAGTGCTTTGCGCTGGTTAGGGGGTACTTGGCTGAAAAAATATTTCACAGGGGGGACATCACTAAAAAAAGGTTGAGGACCACTGCTCTAAAGGATAAGATTGTAGCTGTTTTCTAATAAATTTACAGGGTTCTTGGTATGTGACAGGGTGGAAGGAATTTACATTTCCATATTCATGGATCATTTCCAAAATTATTCCTTTTGGTGATTTATGACTTGAAGTAAGCATCATCATCCATCCTTTACTTTCACAGCTCTTGAACTGCATCATGGATATGGTAGAAAAGACGCGGCGCTCTCTGACGGTGCTGCGCCGGTGCCAGGAGGCTGACCGGGAGGAGATGAATCACTGGATTCGGCGTTACAGTGACGTGGAGGAGATGAAAAAAGGTGGGAGCAACGGACAGCACTGCCTACCTCCTCCTCCTACTACTCTTCCTCCTCGTACTCCTCACCACAACTCGTCCTCCAACACAGCTAGCAGCAGCGAATCACTGCCAATAGGAACTTCCTCGGCTGCTGAAAGGCAGACAGGCAGGCAGACAGGTAGACAAACACACAGAGGGTATGTTTGGCAAAGCAAAACACTCACAGCAAGGTAGGGCTCATCTGATATTCTGAAAAGGCCATAATATATCAATTTAGACACATACAAGCCAGTCAGATGATGATAATTTTTTTGCACATTTGCAAATTTGAGCTCACACTGTGAAGCAATACAGACCTATTTGCAACATCCTGGATATTTTACCAACTGATTGCACCCTTATGTTAAGAGCATGCTCATTCATAATTAACATTTGTATTCACTTTTAAATCCAAGTTACAATTCCTTGAACAAGTTGTAAACAGGTTATTTACTGATGTTGCCACACACATAATTTGTATTGGACCAAAAAAAAAAAATTTTGAATAGGACACTAACATTGGATGGATGTGTGATCACACTCATACTCAATTGAACAGTTTGATACTGTGCATGTGTAGCTGAATGGGTGCCTGCATGTGTTTTTCAGAGACCCACAGAGACTTCTTACACAGGCCTCCCTCAGGATACCTGCCTGAAGAAATCTGGAGGAAAGCTGGTAAGAGCGGAACACCTTCTTCTCTCTATTGCTTTCATGACTGGCCACACACAGACTAATAAAATGCACATTGTGACACTTCACCCTGGCTACGAAGACAGAACAGAGGCTTTGCAGTCGTAGGTCCATCAGGCAGGAGGATCCAAGGCCTCTGTGTCATTAGGGCTAAATGCTTTCCATCTGCCACCACTATGAAAGGCCACTGCAGTTAAAGCTGCAGTGAAAATGCAGGCACAAGGTCTACTTCGGGCCGCAGCAGCGCAGGAACTCAGGATGGAGCTTCACTGGTCTCCACAGTCCTGAAAAACACATACTCTCAAAATTCTATCTATTTTGTTAAGTGACATTTCCATCAAAATCTTACAACTGAAGCAAGTCAGACACACTTGTCATAGAAATATATATTTTTTGAAGTCTCAACTGTTGTTACTATTTTTGGCTCCTTTTGTGGCCAAAGTGAGGCAGCTGGGGGGGGCTTCATTGCATGGGCCTTCTCGTGTACCGCATGTTAGATTGAACCCATTCCATGAATTGTCTGGCTCAGCCCTTGTTCCTCCTCAGTCCCAGCACTATTATGTTGCACTCATACTCCAATACCCTGCGGAGGAAAGATGCTGCTGCTGTCAGCAAAATGCTGTGCTGTATTTTCACCAGCAGAAAAAAGGCTCTTTTAATTGCAGTTGTTTTTCATACAGGTACTACAAGCATCCCGCTCTCCCCAGCTCTAAAGCACCTCCAAAACAAGCAGGGTGAGTAACATATCTCACTCCCAGCATCTAATCTCAGTGTTTGTCTGCATATATATCTGTGTATGTGTCACCTCTATCTCAGCACAGTCTCACGTAGCTGCAGCACCTCTTGCTTTTAATTAAAACCAGACACGTATTCTCTGGTCTGGTTCAGGTTGAGAGACTGCAGTGCTTTGGAGAACTAAGATCTGAAGTGAAAAAAGGAGACCGAAATAACACGTCTCAGGGACTTGCCAAATCCCTGTGGAATTAAAACGTTAATATTGCTGCCCCTGTGTTTTCCATTAAGTGCTAATTGCCCCGGCATCTGCTATGCAGCTTCCTTGATAAGAATTAATTAAATTTGCTAACTAATCTTAGTGGTGCATGCATTAAGCCAGATAATTGAGAAACTTGGAATAATGCAGATCGTATTTGAAAGGTAGAGAAGAAAGAGTAAGAAGTGTTGGGGTGGTATAAGGAAAAAAGGGTTAGAGAACAGTAAAGGGGAAGGCGGGATGACAGAAAAATGGAAAGATGGAAAAGCCTTGGAAGTATGACTGCATGTTTACATGTTTGACAGAATGCCTACCTTTTTAGCATACGAGGACAGCAATCAAGCACAGATGTGCAAAAGTTCACACATCCACACATAACGGAGCACCAAGCCATGTGCATACACGCAGCAGGGTGTGGATAAGGTTTCTTCTCT
Source organism: Cololabis saira (assembly GCF_033807715.1). Classification (NCBI taxonomy): domain Eukaryota; kingdom Metazoa; phylum Chordata; class Actinopteri; order Beloniformes; family Belonidae; genus Cololabis; species Cololabis saira. The sequence continues at coordinate 26,712,013 of NC_084588.1, read as the reverse complement.
GCATATGTCTCTGAAAAGTAGTTTGAAAAGTGAAGCGGCAAGGAAAAGTGACAGTTACATTTATGAGTTTCCTCTCTAACAAACATGGAGTGGATGAAATGAGGTTCAGCGGAGGGAACTGTATCAGCGTTGCCTCCTACTTGGTTGGCAGCCCTCATTTCGGCATATTATTTGTGTCTTCATGTGTGCCTGCATCTACTTGGCACACCTGGAGGAGCAGAAGAAAAGTGACAAGTATCATTTAATCTTTAAAAATGTTGCTGCCTGTGATGGGAAAAGGAAATTAAGGAATTCATATATGGCAATTTTAGCACATCACATTAGGGTTTGATTAATTACAAGTGCACATTTGGCAAAACTATCACTCAAATGAATAAAGTCTTATGAGAAATTGCGTACTGCATTGTTCCTTGTGCACTCTAATGCAAGTAAAGAATAGTTACAAGTTTCTGTTTTAGTCTTCAACCTACAAGTCTACACACCTGCATGCAGTAAAAACAATGCCTATTCTCTTACATAGCGTGCTTGCGCAGAAAAAATTACCCCCAAGATATAATCTCCATTTGAGGCAGTCTTGCAGTGTAAAAATGAGTGCTGAATATGAAGGAAACAAAAAAGAAATCATCCCCTCTTTGGTCATTCAAATTATTTTTATGACAGGATGACAATAATCAAAGCAGAGAATCTCAGGGTGTTGAATAAACTTTCAAGTAGATGACATTTGCTGGTGTCAGGAATGAAAATCATTTGAGCAGACGTGTTTTGGATTAATTATTGAAGTCTGGCTCTTTTACTTTTCTGGCAGAATGTCTTAAATCTTGGATGATGTACAGTAAATGTGCTTGCTGAGCTACAACAAGATACAAGCTTTAGAGAGCCTTATTAAAGGGTGATGGAGGAGGCAGTATGGGACAACAGCCATCAGCACTAATGACCCTCTGTCCCTTTCTGTTCCTCAGAAGAGGCGGTGAATGAGGTGAAGCGACAGGCCATGTCAGAGCTACAGAAGGCAGTGTCAGACGCCGAGAGGAAAGCTCATGAGATGATTTCTGCCGAACGCTCTAAAATGGAGAGGGCGCTGGCTGAAGCCAAGAGGCAAGCCTCGGAGGATGCACTAACGGTTATAAACCAGCAGGAAGACTCCAGTGAAGTGAGTATCACAGGACAATGTTCCTGCCAATATTTTTGCATGGAACTTTATTTTTTGTGTTTAAAGCTCTTTTCTTTCAAAGTACGAGACCTTCTAAACCCTCAGGCTTTTTTCTGGCAAGCATCTACATTAGAGCTGCACATTCTGTGAGGGAGGACATGATTAACTAAAACAAACTGAAGCACTGAAGCTTGTGCATATTGATCTTATAATAGATGTAAGAACAGGAAAGTGTGAATTTCACCAGTCTGAATTACTTATTTATGTGTAATCTTAACAGTTTAACACTGCACAGCCTGCAGCCAGGATTTGTATCCTGAGTCTTCTGGCGTAGATTATCAGTCCTCCTGGTCATCCAGGTCATGATATTCCTGGATTTACTGTACAGGCAACTAGACTTCTTTTTTTCTTTTTTGGTACTTGAAGACAGTGCATTTTCCATCCAGAATGCTTCCTCAGTCCTTGTGCAAGCTCTTCAAGAACCAAGAAAAAGCCTTTGATTCAAGATTTTGAGCATATTCTGATGACTTACCAAAGTGATAGCCAGCCTAATGACATCACTTTAGAACAAGGGTCGGCAACCCGTGGCTCTAGAGCCGCATGCGGCTCTTTAGCGCCGCCCTAGTGGCTCCTGGAGCTTTTCCAAAAATGTTTCACCTTTTTTTTCTTCTTTTTCTTTTTTTCCTATTTGTCTTCTTTTCTTTTTTCTTCTCTTTTTCTTTTTTCCATTTTTTCTCTTTTTTCTATTTTTCTCTTTTTTTCTTTCCCTTTTTTTCTTTTTTTTCTTTTTTATCTTCTTTTTCCTTTTTTTATTTTTCTTCTTTTTTTCCTTTTTTCTCTTTTTTTCTTCCTGTTTCCTTTCCTTTTTAATCTTACATTTCAACTTTTTTCTCAACATTTCAACTTTTTTCTCAACATTTCGACTTTTTTCTCAAGAAGGTACTTCAATATTAATCTTGACATTTCGACTTTTTCTCAAAATTTCAACTTTTTTCTCGACATTTCAACTTTTTTCTCAAAGTGCATAATGAAAAAAAAATCTTCCCCCAGTCATAACTAATATAGAAACATGCAGCATGTGTTGTCTTCATTCTAAGGCTTATACAAGACTTTTCATTTTTTGCGGCTCCAGACATATTTGTTTTTTGTGTTTTTGGTCCAATATGGCTCTTTCAACATTTTGGGTTGCCGACCCCTGCTTTAGAAGAATCTCAAGTGTTGAAATTAGTGAAGCCAAGTAATGAAAAGATATAATGGTCATATTGAACTCGGTTCATAGTACAGACCCCAGTCTCCTGTGTGAATAAAAGCAGAAAGACCCAGATGTCTGGAGCAGAGTGCCAGGCTGCAGAGCAGTTGACCACAGCCTGCTGGTAACACAAACCCGCTGCCTTGCATCAAGAGCGCTAAACACAGTGTTACAAAGAAATGAGGATCAGATACACGAAGTGGATTTTTAAGTTTTAACATATGTTTACATAAAAAAAGAGAAGACTGCTATCTTGGGACACTAAAGAGACTTATTTTTATCGACCCACTTTCTCATTACTGTCTCAACAGAGCTGCTGGAACTGCGGGAGGAAGGCCAGTGAGACCTGCAGTGGCTGCAACACGGCTCGCTACTGCGGCTCCTTCTGCCAACACAAAGACTGGGAGAAGCACCACCACGTCTGTGGTCAAGGCCTGCAGGGGCTACCAGGGGGCAGCAGTGTTCCTCTAGGAACCCCCTCCTCCTCTTCCTCCTGCGCCTCATCAGCATCCTCCAGTGGTCCCTCGACCCACTCTGAGAGCACTCCTCCAGGACCTTTGTCCCTGGTAGGCCAGAGCAGTATTACAGGAGGTGCTGGAGGCGGTGGTGGAAGTGTCTCCGCCAGCCCCAAAGAGAGCAGCTCCAGCAGCGTCTCTCGCTCCACAACTCCAGCGACTCCAGCCCTACTGGATGCCACCTCTCGCTGATGTCTGACCCTCGACCTCGCCTGCACGCTGAAGGGACAGTGCCCACACTCCACGCAAAACCAAACTGAGGAATCTTCATCAAACGCTGGTCCCTTTCCTCCTCCTTACTTGAGTCCTTCTTTTTTTCTCCTCTAATCACAAACTTTAACGAATATCTTCTCATGATTGACTGGTTTTGTCACCCTCACTCCACATTTCTTTCATATAACCACAACAACACCTACAAAGTTTCCAGCCTGGGTTTCAAAAAGCAGCCTAAAGCATGAATATTGCAGTGTCTCCTGTCTATGTCATAGAAACATATCAAATGCGTTTTCTGAGATCATGAGCTTTGACTTCAAGATGTACCCTCTGTGATATAAGCACGGTAAATATTTCCCTCGAAAGGACACATTAGAGGGGCTGCGAAAAGCCAAAAGTGATGGGGGATGTCTAGGCTGATTCGCTCTTCAATAGGATTTCCCTTTAATTTAGCACCAGTGGAAGAACAGTAACAAGCCCTAAGATGTGCACTAGGGGTCCAAACATTTAGCTGATCTGGCATTTCCACAGTTTCCTAATGGAGACAGGCAATGAGCATAACCTTTTATTTGAAATGTATGAGGAGAGGGGGAGACCTGTGATGCGATTTATTCCTCAGAAACACAGCTTAGTACTTACTAAAGGTTTCTTTCTGGCTTTAAAGGAAAAATAAAGAAATGTCCAAATATTCTAAACAAAGAATAATAGTGATGATGATGATGCTGATGATATGAAAAAAAAATTTAACTGCTAACTACCTTGCTAGCGAGCCAAGAAAATCTACACCGGACTCACCTCTCTGCAGCATTATGAACCCAAATGAATTCAAAGATTAAAGATAACATGATCCAAACACTTATATTACACTGCCAAAGTGAGTAAATAAGCGATAAAGAAAAGCACTCATAACCAAACGGAAAGCAACATCACCTCCTCAGCAGATAAGCCAGCCCTGAGAGGACCAGGCTGCGGAGGAGCTGTAGAACTGGACCCAGAGTCCAACGTCAACAAACTGCGACCTGCTTTGATCTGCAGCCGCCTCCTGCAGTCCACGGTTTAAAAAAAAGAAAAAAAAAACTACAGCGACTCCTCGGTGATGGCCCAGACTAGTGAACATGGACAATGCTGTGAGCTTTCTTACAAGATAGACTTAAGGAAACTGATGGAAACCCTGCCACAGTGTGGTACTTCTGTGAATGGTAGAGAGGACAAAAAGAGGAAACAGAAAGCTGCGTGGCCTCAAAGGAAAAAGGGAACGAAGATCTGAAGCGGCAACGGAGCTGCCAAAAAAACTCATCACAAGCTTGAAAACATTGTCCAAGAAGGCATTGCATATTGCATATTATGGAGAGTTATGGGAAGATTGCTGGTAATTCTTTTTTTAAGCTAACTATGAGGAGATATTTCAAGGAATTGCTCTTACCTTTACATTCACTCTCTTTTTCCAAAGCATGACAAACAGCTAGAAGAGCCTAGTAGAGGGCAGTGTAAACTTTGTTCTCCTCTCTTTCTACCTCCCCTCGCCCCGCACCTCCCTTTTGCGCTCTTCTCCGCTACTTGACTCAACTCCGGTCCAAACCCCAGCCTGCTTTGGACAGAGCCACAAAGCAGGCGCGTGGGGAGGTTTGACCCTGCTTGTAGATATTGTTCCTCTTTTCATTTTTCCAATAATGTCTCTTGTATCTGATGTCCACATATGCTGGCCTTGTGTATATCCAGAAAAATGGACTTTGTTTTGGGTTTGTTACCTTTCATTTTCCTCCTTTAAGTTCGGGCTGAGCAGTGAAGACAGAGCAAGGACGCTTGTTTCTGAAAGGAAGCCCCACATTGTACTTATTGTTTGATTTGTTGTATCTATATTAATGAGATGAAACCCCACTTCTAGAATATTTTGTATTGCTCGCATTGTAAGACAGTGAGAGGACGGAGGTGCAATATGAAGAGAATTCAGCTACTGAATGGAACCTCAGCAACTGCCCGTAGGGTGTCATATAATATAGATACATATAGATATATTTAAAGTAACATCAGTAACTTAATGTGAATGTACATAGTATTTAAAAAGGTCCAAAAATGTGTTTGCCAAATAACAAAAAAACCTTTAAAATTTAATGTCCAGAATATGATTTTCTCACAGTGCATTTGTTTCTCAAATTTTTTCACTCATAATAGTTAAACACTTTTTCGATTTTCCCTTAACTCAAAGTGTCATGTGATCCTGAGTGGTGGAGAGTGTTGGTAACAGAGGATTTAAGTAGCTCCATCAAGCAGAAGGGGACGCAACAGCGCGTATTTTCGTCTGCTATTGATATAAAGGCCCAACATAGTCATTTCTAATGAGGATTAAAGGTGGCGGTCCAGTTTGAAGGTGCTCAATTCATTTTAAGTTTTAAAGTGTCCACCTCATTATGTTTTTTTTGTTGTTTTTTTTTTTAAACCACCATTTTAGCTCAAGCTCCACTGCAGTGACCTTGGTGATCCTCTCTCTTGGTTCTCATTGATCTGTGTGAGGTGGAGAGCGTTATTTCTTCTTGTGCTGCAAGACAAACCGTTACTTAGGATGAATGGATATGCCAGTGTTAAGCTAACATTAAAACAAAGTTTTATAATCAATCTTTAAAATTTAGCTTTTTTGTAATTTGAGCATAAGCTGCAAATTTGGGACAGTTCCATATTTCAAGGCCAAGAGAGTGGCATCACCTCTTTCCGTGTGTTCATTGTATTTTTTCCAGTCGTTCCCATATATTTCACCAAAAAACACGTTTGTGTTCTACAGACTCGATGCCTTTTACTGCGATTATTGTTAACCTTACATGGCTGGTGTCATTCACACTTGGACCAAACTTAGTAGAAAAAAGAAAAGCTATTAAATCAAAAATAGATTTTTTTTGTGGACTATCTCAAACCTTTAATTCAAACAAGATAAACTGCAAGGTACCCCTGCACCTGTGTGTAGCATATGTGTATGTGAGTTATGATTACCGTGTTATAGTGTTGACCTCAGCCTTTTTATGTAACATGCTCCTTTCCCCCCCCTGATGTCTAATTTTCCTCTACTACCACCACAGACCACTCCACACTACCCACCCACCCCTCTTTCACACTAGCTACCTCCTGTGAGCATACAGCTAACCACCAGGAGATGCTGACCTGGACTTTGAAAAGCTGGGTTGAGAGCAGACATGGAGACACACTCACATTCATAAGTGATTATACCAATCTGTGCTGAAAGGAATTGTCATTACTCATGATGTGGAAAAAATATGAACTCCGACCAGACTAAAACTCAGTGATTCCATTAACGAAATGGATGTTGGAAATTAGTAGTAGTCTCATAGTCATAGGCCTGCATATTACTGAACCCACTACGACATGCCATTTGTTGTCCGAAACCAATAAAAGCACAGACCAAAGTACTCCTAATTTACCATTGAAGGCTCTGAAATGGCATGTATTAACAGGCCACAAGTAATAAGGATTACGCTCCTATTCACCATTTAACCAAAGTAGCTGAAATACAGGCACTCAGAGTCCATGAGTTGCTCAACAAACCAGTTGAGTTTCATACCCCAGCAGTCTTGTTGACGACATATTGAGCAGTGATTCCCTACAAACTACAGAAGCATCACCTCTTCGAACCCTGGCTAACCGCATGTTTTTACAGTTACAAAGCCTTGCAGAGAAAAAAATGAATGCACAGCGAGTGTTTGAGTGTGAATGGTGTGCGTTTGTGATTTTTTTGTAAAAAAGACTAAAAAGACTAAAAAAATCTTTGTATCTCTGTAAAACTACTTGAAATCTTCAGAGCTTTAATGAAAAATCTTAGCCAGAAAAAAGTGGAATATTGCAGTTTTGTGCAGTACAGTACCACGTTTGTGTACAACATCGACATTGCAACAACAATGTGATGACAGTTCCATTCAACTCGAGTGCTTTGTGTGTACCTCCTTGTCTGCGAGTAAGCCCTTGTGTAAACTAAACAAAGCCAAACCCAATAGACCGTTTATAAATGACCAAAATACAACCAAAAGCTGCAACTTTCTTCTTTAGGTTCTACTTTTGCTAAGGGTTTTGTGTTATGTCCCAGCAGTAAAGATCCTCAGCTTTGATTGCATGGGATGTGAGGCAGCAAGCCTACAAAAGCTGTAGAGGAAAGAGCAAACTGTCCTTTACTGAGATTCTCCCTCTTGAAATCATAGGATGGCAGGATGCAAAAGATCAGACTAATGTTCCGTTTGCAGTTTGTGCTGTGGTGTCACTTACTTTTCTCGATAAAGATATTATAGATGGCAAACGCATAAGGGCTCTCTGCTGTTGTGAGTACAAACGAAGGGTCTTGTAGAACTAAACATCAGCCAGTTTATATTTGTTAAACTGTGTACCCGATAAGGGCAAAACACATATTTTTTTTTAGAGAAGACAAATATTAGCAGGTTGGTATTTGTCTTTCTCTGTCCTAACTAGTAACTTCTGCTGGTGACGTTTCAAAGCTCATCTGATGTGATGGTGACACATCCTTCCTGTGAAACAGGCTCCGATGACTAGAAAGCTGGAGGTGGCCAACAGTGGATACAGCACTTGTTTTCCCATAAGCCATGGCTCAGGATGGTCTTGTTTTTACCTTTACATAAACTGAACAAAAGGTTTATGGTTTTATATGTGTAGGGAAGCATTCTATACTGTATTGTGCAATACATTATTACAGAAAAAAACAATGTTTCTGTAGGAAAGGTTGCAGATTTGAAGATCTTTCCCGTTTTGTTTAATTTCCCTCTTCCGACAGTCCTGTTGCCATTTTTAGATGAAGTAAACTGTGCCAGAAGAATTAAATTCTGATTTGTATTTATTTCTTGCATGCTTTCCTCCCTGTTGCTAATACCGCTCTTTAACTGTTCGCTCTGTTGGATGTGTGAAGCTGTAAAACATTCTAATTCAGGTTATTGTCTGTGTTGAACAATGTAACTGTGTAATTAAAACATGAAATGATGTTTTCGTCACTGTCATTGCTTTTCTTCTTTACATGAAGGCACAGTCAAAAACATCTACAATTCATATTAAAAAAATCATATCAGTCAATACTGACAAAGTTCTTATACGAAAAAAAAAATCAGATCAGATCATTTCACTCCGTCTTATCTTCAGTGATATGATATCAAATTTTTACCATACAGTATCAAGTCTATTACTGCAGACATAGACAAAAACAGTAAAGATGTTACAACATGCAAACGAACCATAACTATGCCCACTATAAGATCTCATGGAACCTCTATAATCATTCTTATAGTGTTAGTTATATTTAAATACTACATTTTTTGACCATCCCCATTATTTCTGTAAAACCAAATAAAATTGCAACAATTTAATTTCAATGCATATAATATGACTCTACCATGTGTTAAATGGCATTTTTATTAATCACGTACTAATGATGTACGATAAGACAGTGTTACACATCAAAAAGAGAAAGACTGAATGGTTTCGAATGACAGAAGATGCCATTTGAAAGCAGTAATTGTTCAAATGGTGAAATTGATTTAAACATTTTTCTTAGTTTTCTAATACCTAAATGCCATTTTTGTGACCATAAGAGTGCCTTGTTTTTTTTGTTTTTGTTTTCTTTCATTATTTTATTTGTAATTTTTCCATATAACAGACAACAGAAATACAAACATAAGTGCAAAGATACAGAAACCTGCTCTTAGAGTTAAAAATGATACTAATAATAGTACCAGCCACAGAATAAATGTCTATGACGTTGTCTAACTGAACATCACTGATGAACATGGTAAGTGTACAATACATATAAGGAGTGTGTACAGGTATACATTCCAGCAGTTATGTGTATCATTATCTAGGACAGAGTTGAGAGATATAACAGGAAAGGTTGCCACATTTTGTCAAAGGAAGCCGAGGTTAAAGAGATACTGTCGCAGATCCTCTCCAGATGTAATAAGCTGGTCACTTCCGCCAGCCAGGTCTTAAAAGAAGGTGCATCTTCACTTTTCCAATGGGTTAGAATGTTCCTTTTTGCTATAACCATGCAGAATTGTATTGTCTTTTGTTGGGGGTGGGTTAAATTTGAGAGGTGTTCAGACCCGCCCAGTATGGCCAAGTATGGACTGGTGAGATATCGCAGTTATGTACTTTAGAAAGGCACCAAAATGTGTGTAGTTTGGGGCAAGACCAGAAAAGATGCCCCAAAGTGCCTTCTGCTGACTTGCACTTTGAACTAATTGGAGAGACAGAGGGGTTAAAAGAGAGCAGTTTAGTACAGGAATAATGCAATCTATGAGTCACTTTGAATTGTATGAGTTGGTGTTAGAGGTTTATAGAGCAACCATGAATGGCTGTGAGGCAGGTATCCCAATCTTCGTCACTGATTGTAAAGCCAAGATCTACCTCCCAGGCTTCCTTTAGATGCTGCGTGGAAACAGATTCATGTGCAACAAAGAAATTAACAAAGCAAGAAACCAGGGGCCCGCTTCATAATAGTGTACAATTCAGAAAGGGTATGAAATGATTCAGTGTTTGGTATGTTAGTGCGGATGTAATATCTATTCTGGAGGAAGCGGAAGTGATGCAAATGTGGGAGTGTATACTTTTCCTGTAGTTGTGTGGATCTGGCAAAAGTTTTGCCCACATAAAGATCTGCTATAGTGATGATGCCTTTAGTTCTCCAGAGCACAAAAGTGTTATTAGTGAATGAAGGATGGAAGTTCTGGTTATAGCAAACAGGTTTGTAAACTGAGGTGTCAGGTAAATTAAAGGTTTTTCTTTTTTGATGCCATTTTTTCAAAGAACTGGAAACCATGAAACTGTTACCTGTGATAATTTTAGGGGAATGATTGGCGGGGAGGGTGGGAAGATAAGTTTTGGGGAGGTCCTGTTCAATCGCAATCCAAGCAGGGATAGAGTCGGTGGCTGTATTCGGGTATGCATTTTGCCAGCACATCATCGCCCCAGTATTTGCAGCCCAGTAATAGTGTTGGAAATTAGGCAAACTGAGGCCTCCCGAGCACTTAAGCTCAGTGAGATGTTTTTTAGAAATGCGTGTGCTTTAAAGCCCCACACAAATGCAAGAATGGTGGAATCCAATAATATAAAGAATGACTTGGGTATAAATACAGGTTCTGGAAGTTCTGGAAAAGGTAAAGAAACCTGGGGAGTGCCATCATTTTAATCTCGTTCACCTGCCCTATCATAGACAGAAGTAACAGTCTCCAGTTCTCAATATTGGATTTCAGTTTTTCTACCATATTCACAAAATTGGTTTCGTAGCTCAATTTGTGGTTTCTGGGGATAACCAGGCCTAGATATTTAATATTGTCTGTAACAACATGGAAGGGCAAGTTATTAATAAGGTTCGGATCGAGTTCACCTTTAAGAGGCATAAATTCGTTCTTGTCCCAGTTTATAGTACAGCCAGATAGTTCACCAAATTTAGTTCTAATAAGGGAGGCAAGGATTCTTTGGGGCGGGAGAGAAACAAGACCATGTCATGACCAAGACATGTCTGCGTAAAGCGAAATGCGATGGTCAACTTTACGTAAAGTCAAGGGAGCAATGGAGGGATGATTTCTTATACTGATATCTAGGGGTTCAATTGCTATTGGAAAAAGTAGCAGGCTCAGAGGGCAGCCTTGATGACAGGAGCGTTGTAATGGAAAAGTGGGTGATTTGTTATAATTTATAACTGAAGCTGACGGACAAGAATATAACATTTCAACCCAGGAAGCAAAGTTGTCGCCCAAGCCAAACTCATTTATCACTGCTAAGATGTACTTCCATTCGACTTGGTTGAAGGCTTAACTCGCATCAAGAGCTAGAATAGAAATTTTAGAATCTTTTTCGTATCTGGAGTACATTATATTCATCAGCCGCCTGACATTAAAGAAGGAGAATCTTCCTGGAATATATCCAGTTTGGTCGTGGTGGATTATGTTGGTTATGCACTTATTAAGTCTATTGGCGAGTATTTTAGTGAACACCTTACGGTCACAACCGAGGAGAGCCATGGGACGATATGAGGCTGGGTCAGTCTTGTCTTTCTATTTTTTCAGTAACAGAGAGATGGTGACTGAATAAAAAAAGAGTCAGGGAGTCGAGTCGGCCAGTAGAAATTGAGTGGTTAAACATCCTTAGCATTATAGGAGTGACGTTGTCAATATATACTTTGTAAAACTTGATGTCAAACCGTCTGGGTCAGCAGCTTTCCCGTTAGGGAAGGAACGTATTGCCCTCGCAACTTCCTCTGGTGATATATTTGCATTCAACTCCGATTGAGCTAGGGGATTCAGTTTGGGGAGGTGAAGAGTGCGGAGGAAATCAGAGATTTGTGTGGTATCTGCTGTAGTTTTAATCTCTTTCAGATCGGTGGAAATGGTGCCTGATTTGGTTCTAATTTTATGAATAGCTCCGTTAGCCTGTATGTTCCTGAGCTGACGGGCCAGAAGTTTGTCTGGCTTTTCAGCCAGTTCGAAGTGTTTTTGTTTTATCTTTAATAGCATTGTACTCACCTGTGAGAGTGAGAAGAAGGAGTGGTTGAAGGAGCACAGTCAGTATGTATTAGGGAGACTGGCAAGCAGAGCTTGGTGGTTATACAGGGATAAGGCCCAGCCAAACAAACTGTTGTGTGCCCAGTAGGTTCTGTTGGTAGGGTGCCGATTGCAGCTGATTAGGGCTGCTGCTGGCGAAGAGAGTTTATGGGGCTATAGGGCCAAGTTGCTGTTAGGCAGGAATAGTGCTTGACAGAAGGGGATATCTGCTTTCATCTGCTCTCCAGCAGGTCTCCTGCTATCAGTGTAGACACCTCATGGTGCTGGGCCAGCATCTACCCTGAAACAGACTACATTGGGATGGACCTGTGCTAAATCTCAGACCACAGGGGAGGGGCCTTGACCCCTGTGAGTGTTGAGACTGTTTAACTCTATCCATTGTGTGTTTGTGAGTACTGGTGTGAATGTATATATATTTTAAGGAATTTTAAATATCAGTCAGTGTAGAACACTGGGGTGGTTCTAATCAGGGGTTTGGGAAAAAGGGCTGCCTCATGTCTAGTCTATGGTGCCACGTTTAGACTGGGTGAATAGATTTACTTTGCAGTATTTAAGCTTGTAGTGCATCTTTGTTCTGGGCAGATTCCAATTGTAGTACCTTCAATTCAAATGTATTCATATAGTGTCTATTACAACATAAGTTGTGTCTAGGTGCTTTCCAGAGACCCAGAACATGACACCCAAGCAATCATAAATGGCTGGTAAAAACTCCCCTAGTGGAAGAAAAACCTTAAGCCAAATAGTGGTAATGGAAAACTCCTTTAGGAGGGAAGAAACCTTGAGCAGGACCTGGCTCATAAGGGGGGGCCCTCCTGGCTGGTCTTTGTGCTGTGCTCTAGTTTGGTGTGTGGTTTTTCCCTTAACAAGCACTGATGGAAACAAGTGGATCATGCAGACTAAACCCAACAATCTGACCTGGAATGTTTCTCCTGGACTAAAGAAACTAGCACTGGCTGTCTTAATGAGTTGTGGCTAAAGTGTTGCCTCTTTTCCTCACCCTACTAGTCTCTGCTCCTATGCTACGTAGAGCATAATTGCATTGTTTATTACGCTGGTGGCAGTGGTGGGATCCTGCTTCTCCCCCTTGGAAAACTGCTGAGTAATTCATGCAACATGTTTGAGGCAGAGGAAAGTCATTTGGGGGTGTCCACAAAAATGTTCATCCAGTAATGGACACAGTAGTCATACCATGCAACCCGCCATGTTACACACTGCTTGGCCTGTTTTCATGCCTGACACATTTACGGGAGTTGGGCATGAATGGTCAGAGAAATGTGAGATGGCAGAGCAGGTTCACCACTGGGATGAGGCACTCATGATTAAACTAATGTTTCTTTTGCTAGCTGGTTGAGCTAGGGATATGTATAGTAGTCTACCAGCTGAAGCAAAATGTAACTGTGGTGCTAAATCTGCTTTGAGTCAATGTTTTGAACACTGCAACAGTGAGGATTGGAGTAAGGCTAGCTTCATATCCCAATGTCGGCATCCAAATGAAACTGCTAGGGAATTTGGTAATGCTTTGAGAAGGTTGGCACAGGGAGCATACCCCCCTGCTGATGAGGTTACCTGTGATATAATGGCAAGTAGGGATGCTGTGATCCAACTTTTTCACTTGCGATCCGATACCGACACCGCAGCCCTAGTACCGATCCGATACCGATCCAATACCAGTGCATATTTCTATCTCTCTGTTCTGACCAATAGGTTCACTTTTTTAATACTTATTTTGTAATGTGGAATAATAGAAAAGGCTTGATAAAGTGACATTACTCAGAATGAGAATAAAATACTTCCTGAGATGAATATTTCACAACAGTAGTTTATTATGACAAAACTTGAGCTATTTATTAGATATTAAATTTTTTTTAACATAAACTAGGCAGTAGCATTAAATAAAATAAATAACATCTCAACATGAAAAAGCCATCCATCCATCCATCCATCCATCCATCTTCTTCCGCTTATCCGTTCCCGGGTCGCGGGGGCAGCAGTCTCAACAGGGATGCCCAGACTTCCTTCACCCCAGCTCTTCCTCCAGCTCTTCCGAGGGGAGTCCGAGACATTCCCAGGCCAGCCGAGAGACATAGTCTCTCCAGCGTGTCCTGGGTCTTCCCCGGGGTCTCCTCCCGGTGGGACATGCCTGGAACACCTCCCTAGGGAGGCATCCAGGAGGATCTGATACAGATGCCCAAGCCACCTCAGCTGACTCCTCTCAATGTGAAGAGCAGCGGCTCGACTCCGAGCTCCTCCCGGGTGACCGAACTCCTCACCCTATCTCTAAGGGAGCGTCCAGCCACCCTGCGGAGGAAACTCATCTCGGCCGCTTGTATCCACGATCTAGTCCTTTCGGTCACTACCCAAAGTTCATGACCATAGGTGAGGGTAGGTGCGTAGATTGATCGGTAAATCGAGAGCTTCGCCTTTCGACTCAGCTCCTTCTTCGCCACGACGGTCCGGTACATCGACCGCATAACTGCGGATGCTGCGCGATCCGTCTGTCAATCTCACGCTCCATCGTTCCCCCACTCGTGAACAAGACCCCGAGATACTTGAATTCCTCCACCTGAGGCAGGACTTCTCCACCCACCCAGAGAAGGCATGCCACCCTTTCCCGGTGGAGAACCATGGCCTCAGTTTTGGAGGTGCTGATTCTCATCCCTGCCGCGTCGCACTCGGCCTCAAACCCAGCACATGCTAAAGGTCCCGGCCCGATAAAGCCAACAGGACAACATCATCCGCAAAAAGCAGAGATGAAATCCTGAGGTTCCCAAACCGGATCCCCTCCGGCCCCTGGCTGCGCCTAGAAATCCTGTCCATAAAAATTATGAACAGGACCGGTGACAAAGGGCAGCCCCATGAATTACTCCAATGTGGGATCAATAAAGTTCTTATTTTTGCCATCTGAGAAAATGTAATATATTATATTTGGTGCCTAACTGTTTCCCAAGTATATTAGTGCATGTGTGAATGAATAAATGAGACGTAAAAAGTAAGGCACTTTATGAAAATAAGTTAATTTACTCGTATTAGTTGACAGCGCAGTCTTGCCACATCCAATATGGTGGTGACGTTGATGTATCGCAGCAGCGGACAAAACCACTTGATGGGGCGTCTACGTATATAATGTCTATGGTTGTAATCACTGAGCTCCCCCTCCCCTCTCCTTTCTTCCTCGTGTGTGAGAAGCAAGTGCTGGATGGAAAAGCTGGAGCTGACTTTTTGAATGGAGTGCTAGTATCGCAGTTTTCCCCTGCACTGCGATCTGATCCAATCCGTGTTTTTTGGCTGGATCGCAGCATATTTTCGATCCGCGGATCGGATCGCAGCATTCCTAGTTGCAAGAGATCAGTTTCTTACATTTTGCCACAGGGGACTTCAGGGCAAATTTGAGAGCTGCAATACCTAAAGCTTTACGAGGAAGCCATTAATATGTCATCAGAAATGGAGCTGCTAAGGAATTGGGAGCAAACTCGTGTTAGTCCAGAGTACTGGGAGTGTCTGGTTAAATATGGTAGTGATGAGCAGGTGGGGATGCTGTTGGAGATTGTAAAGGAGTTGACACAGGAGATATGTGGCCTGCACTCTAATGTTAGAAGGTTGCAGTCAGCTTAGGCACCAGCAGCCCACCAAAAGTCCAGTAGGGACCCAGTGAGTAATCAAAGGGGACCACTTTGCAGTGCTAGCTACATAACATGAGAAAAAGCTAGGGGTTGTTGGGAATGTGGTAGTAACAGATATCTCAGACCAAATTGTCTTTATTTGCAGGAAAATGAAAGAGGGCAGGTACAGCAGGTCAACTGCCTGCCTCCAAACACACTATTACATTTGTGGCTTCAGCTGGTAGACATGGTGTTGCAGGGAGTTTGATACCTTGCTGTTGGTGAACAGTGGGGCTACTCTGTTATCCCCAAATTATTAAGTACTACAAAGGAAGGGTCTGTGTTGACTAGATATCAAGGGGATGTTTCTGCTGCAAAAGGTAGGGGAATGGGAATCCTGTGAAAATGGTTGACTGTTTTGTCAATTTGATCATTGGTTGTGGAATTTTTGATAGCTGATCTACCTTAGGTGTGATTTCTTCTGCAAATATGGTGTGGTGTTAGATATTTTTTTGGGGGAAAAAAAGTGCTAGATCATGGGAAAGCCGTGGCCTCTCTTTGTACCAGCTGACCTGGGTAAGACCAAACTGTGACAGTTATTTCCCCCTGCAGTGAAATAATACTGGTAAAACAGAGGGTGTTTTGGGACCTGGTAGAGTTAAGTTCCTCTTCATTTACAGGAGGAGATGTTGGAGCATCTCAAACAGATGCCATAGATAAGGCCATCATGCAGCCTTCATATAGCCCCTGGGCAGCCCCAGTTGTTCCTGTCCAGGAGCGGGATGGCCGTTTGAGTGAAGTATGTTGGATTTTCCACCCCTTGACTTGGTGAGCTATTACTGGCAGGTTGAAGTAGATCCCAAGACTGCCTTTATTACCTGTCATGGCCTTTTTGAATTCAATGTATTGAGCTTTGTGTTATGCAACAGTCCCAGTACGTTTAAGAGATTGATGGATCTTGTGTTGGCGGATCTGCAGTGGACAACTTGTCTTGTTTATTTGGATGACATTATTGTATTTGGTCGTACCTTTCATGAGCATTTGTTTAGGTTGGATGAGGTGTTAACCAAATTGCATCAGGCCAACTTAAAGGTGAAACCAGCTAAATGTAATCTATTTTCACCACAAGGTGTAGAAGCAGTGCGGTAATGGCCAGTGTCAAAGAATCTGGCCATTGTTAACAGTGAGGTGATTCAAGTGGATGGAGGTATCAGTCAGCTATTGAAGGGCTCAAACTGAGCTTAATGTGTGCCTCTATTCTAATGTATCTTGATCCCCACAACATTTTTCTGGATACAGATGCCGTTGATGCTGGCATTGGGGCCATGTTGTCACAGGAAGATGCAGGACAAGAGCATCTCATAGCTTATGCAAGTTGGGCCCTGACAACATAGGGCCCGATTTACTAAGATCGTAAATAAAGAGTACTAAATTGCGTGTGCACTGAAAAAGTTTGCGCGTGCTGTTTGTTGTGTGTTTTGCGGGTGATCAACTAAGATTGCGTGCGCAATTGATAACAGGTGCAAACAGCAGTATTTAAATGAGGTGTTGCGCGTCTTACGGTTTGCGGCGCAAACTTTGCGCCATGGAGAGTCTGGATGGAAAGCAGGATATAGTCGCAAGCGCAAAATGAAATTTGACGAGTTGGAGTTAGAGATATTAGTGGACGAGGCAAATTGTTGTGCCGTATTCAGCACCCTGCCGTGAAAAGCACCCCCTCGTATATTCAATGATAAGTAGACCAAGAAAAAAAACAACACACTGACACTTCAATATATTTATATATACACACTCACACAAACACATACTTAGGAGTTTATATTATATATATTTACAAATATTATGGAAGACAACACAGTAAGCAGGCTATTAATTAATTACATCAATAACCATTTACCCGATTTTTGTTATCTGTGACTGTGATTGTGGGAATCCATGAGCGCATTTAAACATGAATCATTAACACAAAACTGGACGCTAAACAGAACGTGACACGGAATGAGAATATCATTTTTGTCAGACGAGGGGGTGCTTTTCACGGCAGGGGTGCTGAATACGGCACGACACCGGACCGGGGTATGACAACTGCAGAACAAGTATAGGCGCACAATGAGAAACACTTTTTTCTCCATGAAAACACGTGATTTATTTATTATCACAAATAAAAAAATGAATGTGCCTCCTGTGGCAACCTTTTGCTGAATAATACTCGATTTAACATTCAAATAAAATATTTCTACTTTTGCATGTGGAGATTAGCACCTTCCTTTCGAACGTATTAAATACAGACGCAATCACAATCCCCGCAAAAACTTTCAGGCTTGGTAAATCTCATTGCGGGTGGTAAATGGAGATATTTGCATTTTCCCCTCCCAGTATTTAGGGATTTCTGGCGGGTACGCCCCATATTGATTATTCATCAGGGCAAAAGTACTAAATGAATAGCGTGTGCTATTTTGCTCATTTGAGAGGCGCAGTCCTCTTTGCACGCTGTTAGTAGATCAGCTGGCACATTGATTTGCGGGTGCTGTCAAGTTTGCACACGTTTTTACGCACGCAAACCTTTAGTAAATCAGGCCCATAGTGTGCAACAACAAAAAGGAGCTTTTGAGTGTGGTTACCTTCAATAATTTCCCAGTCTTTGGATCAATAAAGTAAGTCTTTTATCTTTAAAAACATTTTTTAAATTGCATCCTTGGCAATGAGTTTAAGGACAGACCATAGCTCAGAGATAGCTACACATTTGTCAGGGGTTAGAGGGACAGTTGAACAGGTGGCTGGAGTAGCTGGCTAGCTTTCATTAGGCAAGGAAAAGCTCTTTGTATAGCACAATTCAACAACAAGGTGATTCAAAGTGCTTTACAGAGAGATTAAAACATCACAAATAAAAACCATGATTTAAACTTTAAACAAAGAGAGAAAAAAAGAACAAAAAATAAAATCAGTAGTTAAAATATATTCAAGTTTTGAAACTCAAGCTTAAAAGTAGCGGTGCAGATTAACTTTAGTTTGCCAACTTTGTGTTGGTGTTTCTACCCAACTGGACAAAAACAGCTGGAAAATGGATTTTGATTACTTAAGATTTACCAGCAACATCCAATCCAGTGCTGCCGGAGCCGTAGAAATGTACCAAAGTGTTTCCATTACACTTTTGCAATAAACTGAATTATCGAATCACCTGAAAAACCACCTTGTTAAAGTATAAAAAGGTTCTTGTGATTTGGGTCCAGTGATCCCTCCTAATGGCAGCAATCCATTAGGATTGGTTAAACCATTTTTGTGATTTGTTGTTATCACAGCCTAAAACACAGCAGATGGAAGGCATATTGGAAGTCAGTCCTAATGATGGCGCTACTACCACTGTGTGATGTCACATGATTCCCATGATAAGGCTGACGTATTATATCTCACTATGGACCGTAATTGCAAAAATGATGCTGGAAAAGAGGCAAAAAAGATGAGGGGTATTTTCTTTTTTTCCTAAAGATTCCATCTTGCACATTGAATTACTGACAGGTGCGTTGGGATGGGATTAAAATTGTCTTGTAACCCTGGTGTTTGCTAAAATAGGGTAGGTAATTTGCGGTGCAGTTTTTACTTTACAAATCACAGACATGGCGCATTCAGACAGGATTAAAATCACAGATGTCTTCAGGGATTATTACAAATCACCGCAGGTTCCCTGATAACTTTAATCCCATGCAAACAGAGCTCTATATGTAATAGAGAAAGATGGAACTATCATGGTTTCTGTCTGATTTATTGTTTTTGGGAACAATAAATTCTAAGTTGCATCAGTGAATAAAAAACAACACAACAAATAACAGAAGTTGTCTGTTAAATGAATCTAAAAAAAGGACCGTCATGCAGCCAGACAATCAGCCCTTTGTATACAAGTCATCCTAACAAATGGTTAAAGAATAGACTAAATTGGGCTACTATTTACTTATATATGCACATATTTATTCACTGGTAGATGTTTATAGCAACATGAAAAGCCTTGTAGAAAACCAAAACTTAAACGTGTGTGGGCTGTCTTTTTTCAGGCCTCAAATGATTTTACCAGTACTGATTTTGCTAAAATGTAGTATGGGAATAACTGCAAATCTGCAAGTATGCTAAAAATAACACAATGCTGTAGTACTTGCAGAAAGATTTCCAGTATACAACTGGCCAGTCTACTTTACATTCTGCATCCCACAATGTAATGCCTAACCAAAGCTTTTAGTTATATATCCTGCTGCTTTTGAAGAGCAGAAGTCCAGAATATTGTGCTACAGGCAAAATGCTGTAGCACATATATCATATTGCTTGAATGAATGGACTTCTTTAGCTTCAAATAACCCAACTTTGGAATTAAGCAAAATCAAATCCATTCTTTTCAAATAAAAACTCAATTAAAAAATGTTTCTAGTAAAAGAAAAAAAAATTCTGGGAGTATGAGATTGAAATAATTCGATGATTTAAATTTTCTATTGCACCAAAAGCAAAGGAAGTTCCATTTAAGGGTATTGAGTGATATGTGATACGTATATCCCTGATACATTTTTAAAGAGAATAACGTTTTTTTTTTTTTAAATATACATAAAAAAATAGATTATTGAAATACAGACCATCAGTTTTAAAACATCTGTTTCCCTTCGTTGTCTTCACCTAAAGAAGAGAACTCAGCTAAACAGTCTTAATATAACAGTGTAGTCATAAAAAACAGGAGGTGATCCTGCCCTGAGAGCAACCACCAGTGTAGAATCTTATAGAAAAGCCCATCAAACAATAGCATAAAATCCTAGCACCAGCTAATGTATGAAACCCACCAACATCATGGAGGATTGGGGACAACAATCCCTACAAGCTGAAGGGAAGCCTTCATATCTAGAGAAAACCCACGCAAGAATGGGGAAAACACCCAAACTCCACAAAGAAAGACCCTTGCTGGGAGCTGAACCAGGAACCTTCTTGCTGCAAGGGAACAGCACTAAACCTTCAGTAATATATATTTTGAAGAATCCATCAATTATATTCCAATTAATTCAAAACTTACAGTAATCAATTGGAGGTCATTTGTATTTTCAATAACAGGGGTGAGAACTAGGGCACTGGGTTAGGGTTGCCACCTTTCAGAAATAGAAATAAGGGACACCCCGATTTCAGCAGCGCAGGCGCCAAAAAAAGGGACATACCCAAAACTTCTAAAATGCATAGAAATGTATTTATTTTATATGAAAAACAAAACGCTTTGATTTAAAGTTTAAAGTGCTTTAATAGCATTGAACTTGCATGACTGTACAGACAGCCAACCATACTAGCAACTGAAATAGCCTCCTATGTCCACATCAGCCAAGATGTAGAATATAGCCTACAGGTGAAGAATATGGTGTAAAAGTTAATTTATTTCAATAATTAAACTTAAAAGGTGAAACTAATACATGTATATTACATAGTCTCATTACAGGCAAAGCAAGATATGTTAAGCCTTTATTTGTTTGCACTTTGCATGTAGTGGGAAATAATATATTTGTTTCACCTTAAAGGGGACCTATTATGAAAAACACGTTTTTTCTAACATATATAAAGTGGTCTCCCCTCAGCCTGCCAACTCAGAGAAGGAGGAAAGCAACCAAATTCTGCAGTGTCTGTACAGCCGCCTGGATGAGCCGTCCAGTGTGATGTGACTTCTACGAGCCATTCAGATTCTGCTGATTTTCGTTACGTAACCAAAATGCAAAACACGCCCACAACTAAACACCGTGTCCTAACTGCATGCGAGCGTCCGACTATCGCATCGCACTGCGTGACATCGGACGCTCTCTGTCCATCTCCCTCCAGCAGCTGCCACTTTATTGAGGTTTTTGTAGTGAAATGAGGAGGTATCATAGAGATAACTTCTCATTTCAACTAACTGGACCAGCCGTTCCTCATCCGTGACTGTTTCCTACAGTGCTTTCAACCGGCTTTCAACGCGAGCGACAGGAAGAAAATAGAAGCAGGGCGTTCGACAAATGTTCAGCTCAAAACGGCGCCGCCCAGCGCACCTTGTCGCGCCGCCTTGGCTGCGCTGCGTCGCTGCGGCCAGTTTGGACAGTCCAATAGAAAATAAAGCAATGGAATTGATTTTGTCGCTGACGCTCACTCGCATCGCATGAAGTTAGGACACGGTAACTCCGCCGGTCGGAGCTTCCGCCATTTTTTCGTAGCGGTGCATCGCGTCATTCAGGCAGCCAATCAGCACAGTGTCTCATTATCATAGCCTCCCCGCCCACTCAGAATCCCTCATAGATAATGAGGTTAGAGAATGGGAAGATAAAGACATGGTTTAGAGGCTGAATTTCTAATTTATTTAGCAAAAACAATCAAAACCTTGTTTTTAAGACATTCAAGGCCTGTTTAAAATAGGGATTAGATGCCATAATACAGGGGTCACCAATCCTGGTCCTCTAGGGCCGGTGTCCTGCATGTTTTACATGTTTCGCTGCTTCATTGCACCGTGATAAAATTGACTGTGTCGTTAAGAGAATTGTGCAGACCTCAATGACAAGCTGTTTACGATGATTAATTAGAATCAGGTGTGTTAAAGCAGAGACAACTCTAAAACATGCAGAACACCGGCCCTCGAGGACCAGGATTGGTGACCCCTGCATAATAGGTCCCCTTTAAATTGAATTTACCACGAATGAAGTTTTGCAATATATATTCAAATTTTCCGACCTTCACATGTATATTATGACATCAATAAATAAGCGCATAATATGTGTCTGTATTGGTTCAATACGGAACGCAACTTTTAATTCCCAATTACGGAACAATTCCGTATTTCAAGGGACGGGGTGGCAAGCCTACACTGGGTACAGGTGTCGTGCCAAAAAGTGATTGCCAGCCAGAATCTGATTTCTCCCCTGAAAATGGGTATTTTTACCTGTCAAAAATTGATTGAAGGCCAAATACAGTTAATGAAAGGTTGTTTCTACCTAAATATGATTTGATCTCGTTCTTGAGCTTCATAATATAAACACTAGAGCTCAAAGGATTGCTTTTAACTCTTTTAAAGGACCATTACAACACAAAATAGGCATTTTCACCTGCCAAAAATTGATTGAAGGCCAAATACAGTTAATGAAAAGTTGTTTCTGTCAGTAGGCGATGCAATGTGCTGATTGGCTCTCCAGGAACGCTTTGAAACCCGTGCCAAAGATCGCTGATTGGCTCTTAGTTTTGGTACTTCAAAACACTGCCATAACTCGTAGTTGTAAAAAAAAAGTTTCGTAGCTTTTGTAAAAAAGTTTGTAGCTTTGTAAAAAGTTTGTATGTTTTGTAAAAACGTTTGTAGCTTTGTATCTACAAATATTTTTTTGCAAGTGCAAATATTTTTTTCACACGCACAAAATATTTCTACACGTACAAATATTTTTTGCAAGTACAAATATTTTTTGCACACGCACAAAATATTTCTACAAGTACAAATATTGTTTTCAAGTACAAATATTTTTTGCACACGTACAAAACATTTCTACACGTACAAATATTTTTTGCAAGTACAAATATTTTTTGCAAGTACAAATATTTTTTGCAAGTACAAATATTTTTCTTACACGCACAAAATATTTCTACAAGTACAAATATTTTTTGCAAGTACAAATATTTTTTGCACACGCACAAAATATTTATACAAGTACAAATATTTTTTGCAAGTACAAATATTTTTTGCAAGTACAAATATTTTTTGCACACGCACAAAATATTTCTACAAGTACAAATATTTTTTGCAAGTACAAATATTTTTCTCACACGCTCAAAATATTTCTACAAGTACAAATATTTTTTGCAAGTACAAATATTTTTTGCACACGCACAAAATATTTCTACAAGTACAAAGTTTATTTACAGATACAAAATATTTATGGCATTAATTTGAGCCCATAGACGGGGTGGCGAGCCTACACTGGGTACCGGGGCTCAAGCCTGAATTATGGTTCCGCGTTAAATCGACGGCGTAGCCTACGCCGTAGGGTGCGCGTCGACGCGTACCCTACGCCGTAGGCTCTGCGTTGATGTAACGCGGAACCATAAATCCTCCTCCAGACACTCCCTCCTCCTCCTCCTCCTCCTCCTCAGCATCACCTCACGTGTGCTGCTCCGTCCATCAGCCCTGCTCGTGACGGCTCTGGTCCACAGGTGATATCTATTATCTCCCCTCTTATGCGCTCAGGTGTCGCGTCCGTCCACTGGTCGTCCTTCTTCCAGTGAGCTCCGTGTTTAGTCGCGGGCTTGGGTGAGCTGTGGTCGGCAGAGATTATTATGAGTGGTCGTTGAGCATGGCGGACAGTCATCTGGAGTACCGCTACCTGGAGGGCGAGCCCGGGGGACAGCCTTACACCGAGGACCCGGTGAGTGCGTGTGTCTGCGGGGATCCCGTCACGTTTATCTGCACCAGGATTGTCGGATGAACACATTATGTGCACACAGCACTCCGTTAACGAGGTTTGAGGCTTGGGTTCAGCAGCTAAAGCTGCTAGCCGGCTACATGCATGCATGCTGACACGTGTGTCTGATTAAATGCATCTGGAGTCCACAACGGGTTTATTATTATACGTCGTTTTGCATAGCCGTAGCACATTAATACACCCTGAAAACCCCCTTAAGTTACACTGACATTATGGTCAGCATTATGATTGCACATAAATATCAAAGCTGTTGCATATGTGCACCCTGTTTCAGGCAATAGTACGTGTGTTATTGGATATACAGATGAAACAATGAACGGCTTGAGGTAACGATGTTAAAAAGCTGGTCTAATCAGTACTTGAGTTGAAAAAAAAAATCAGGGGGGATGGTGGATTTTATCATATGAGGACAGATAATTTGTGCTGATTACAAATAATATAATATATTACAAATAATAGCAGTGACCAAAACACCTGCAGAAATACTGCAGGAATGACATAGCAGCAGTTAAATGCAGCCTTCTGTAAGCTTTAAATATCCACTGGGCTTACATCAAATACATCAAAACACAAAAATAAAAAACAGTTTTCTGAACTTATCAATATGCCTCTGTCCTTCACAGGATAAGTAAAATGAATCACTGCAAAAACTCAAAATCTTAACAAGAATATGTGTCCTATTTCTAGTTAAAATGTCTCATTTTAGTAAAAAAAATCTCATTACACTTAAAACAAGACTCATCACTGGAAAAAACAACAATTTTCAACTGTTTCAAGTAGATTTTCACTTGAAATAAGTAGAAAAATCTGTCAGGTGAACAAGATTTTTTTTTTGCTTGTAATAAGAAGAAAAATCTTGTCCCACTGGTAGATTTTCCTACTTATTTCAAGTGAAAATTTACTTGAAACAGGTGAAAATGGTCAAATAAGTTATTTTTCTGGTGTTATTTTTCTGGTGATGACTCTAAATGTTGAAATAGCAGTAAAACCTCATTCATTGATGAAATGACATAAGGGATGGAAAGGCGGGATGGCAGTTTTACAGGGGGGATGATTTGGACCGTTTGTATTTCAGGGGGGGATGCCATCCCCCCTCATCCTCCCTCAACTCCAGTACTGGGTCTAATGCAGACAGATAAGGATTTTAATGTCACAAATGTTAGGTGACTGCCTACCATGGTCAATATGTGTAATTGTTTTTATGGATGGATTTTTGTTTTGTTCACTTTATTTCTGCTCAAGTAATTCTGCATGGACCAGACAAATCTGGTATATAGATTAAAGAGCCCAGATACATCTTAAAATCACAATTACCTTGGCGGGCCTCTAGGGGGCACTGCGATAGGATTTATGTATAGCAGTGAGTCTGGTCTATTTTTTTAAAATCTATTTTCAGAAGGTGGATGTGGCTTAAAGGCATTATTTGGCTTGTATTGATGAAAGTTGGGCTGTCTTTTAAACTGCATACTGTGTATTCTAGTATACAGGGCATGTAATGCATACACAAAAACAATTGTATTAATAGGAAGCCACCCAGGTACTTCTTTCATGCTGCAGGTTGTACAGCCCACTTTGCATATTATTCCATAATGCCATTGCTGCAGTAAAAACTAAGTTAGAGGAGGGATGTGACCAGCTTCTGTTCGTGCCCCAAAACTGTGGGGTCTTTTGTTTTAGGTTGGTATACTGTGTGCTAACTACTACACTGGATTCTGGAGCTGTTTTCTATGTTTGCGTCATTAGGAGCTGATGGCCATCAAGGCCAGGGTTCAAGAGCTGGAGATGGAAGAAGAGGCAGAAAGACTGAAGGAAGAAGAGGATGAAAGATGTGATTTAGAGGAGATGCAGCTCCTGGCCAGCAGCCCACAGCCAGGTGAGAGGGCTAACATGTCTTTGTTTGCCATTTTTTTTTTTGTCCTACATCAGTGTGCAGCTAAATAAATACTGATTAATCTGTCAGGAAGCCCTCAACATCATAATTTTCTTTTAGCCAGGTGTGTAGTATTGCAGCTTCCAGGCAGGTGAGGTAATCACACTCTTGCCATCTGGCTAACACCTGTGACACTGGAATGTGGTCATAACAGTTGTTCGTGTGTGTGTCATCACTGCCCAGTGAGCCCCAGAGAACCAGAAGTGTCCTCCTTTTGTGCCTTGAGCAATTTTTCTGCCTCTCTGCATCTCTTCATCCGTTCCTCCCTTTTCGGTTTCAACAGAAACGTGGTCTATACTGTATCAGAGGGCAGCCACATTTCTATAGCTGTCAATAGATATTGCAAAATACAATGTTGTGTTCATTATTTGATTTCAGTGAAACCTAGTGTGTCGTTCTTTATATATTGTGTATGAACAAGCTTTGTTTTTTTTTTTTTTCTCCCATCACAGGACCTTTCTACAATATGACTCCTGAGGAGAGGATAGAAGCAGACAACAGATCAGTCTATGTGGGAAATGTAAGGCGTGTTTCTCTTGTAATATCTCGTATGTTAACAATTCTTTTCTGACAGACAGTTGAACAATTCCCAGGTAGACTATGGAGCTACTGCAGATGAGCTGGAGATCCATTTCAATGGCTGTGGTCCTGTCAACAGAGTAACCATCCTGTGTGACAGGTTTTCTGGTCACCCCAAGGGGTGAGTGTACAGCTTGGCTACCTGTCACTATTTGACCATTGCATGCAGCTGTAGATAGCCCCGGTTAATGTTTTCTTTTCTCCCTTTGCAGCTTTGCTTATATCGAGTTCTCTGATCAAAGCTCTGTGCAGAGTGCCATTGGTCTACATGAGACATTGTTCAGAGGAAGAGTCCTCAAGGTGACTGTGCTGCATGATTGTCTTAAAAGGTTCCCATAGTAGTTTACTACTTTAGTCAAACGTTAACAGGCTTGTTGATCTAAATACAGCATTTTAGTCTTGAGCAGTATTATACTTAGTTTATTTCTAGGCCTGTGTTGAAAAAAATCGATTCTCATATTAATTCCTAAAAATCGATTTGTATGTCTAAGGTTCGATTTTTTTTTTTTTTTTTTTTTATTTATTTTTTTATTTAAAAGAATTTTTATATTTTTTTCCCCATTATTATATTTTTGCCTGGTGAACTTTAATCCCAGTAGTCTTGAAAACTCCTGAACTAAATGAACTTTTCTTTAGAGAAAATGCTGGACATTTCAGCTTAAATTTCTAAATGTTATATTAGTTCAATGAAGTTCATATTATCTATATTTACTATAGCTTGTTTGTTTTCTCTGTTATCGGACACGGTTTGTCATGAAATACCTGAAAAATGCCGGGTGCTTCATGGCAAGCTGTGTGTCTGGTGACAGAATAAATCAGACAAGCTAAAATAATTTGTTTACTGCTTGAGCTGTTGCAATTTCTTTTTTTGCACTTTAAATGGATATTGAAATGCCTATTTGAGTTATTTATTTCTTAGTTATTTCACAATAATTATTGTGAAATTATTATTTCAATAGTTATTTTACAGTCATATAATCCAGGCAACACTAACCCAAATCAATATCGAATCAAATGGTGATAATCGATGCTGAATCGGAATCGAATCGATTCTTGACATTTGAATCGATACCCAGCTCTATTTATTTCATATAAAACTGTTACGAAATTTAGTTTTTGATATATTTAAAAAAAAAATCTTACTGGACTATAGAAAGCTATGGACAACTCTTGTGTATTAAAGAGCTTAATTTAGCAGTTTGAACTAGGCGTCAATACAACTGATGTGAAGCTGAACAAAAGCATAAAGGAATAATTTTTTTTTGTATTCTTGCAGAAACCACCCATTTATATAAAATGGTGTAATATACTAGCTTCTATGTCTTGCAGACATAATTTTCTGTGGGTGTTTGTTTGATTTGGACAAGTGTAGGGCGTGTGTGCGCTATACAGATCTGGTAAGGATCAATTGACGAGACTGTTGCCTGACATTAAGCACCTCTTCTGAAAATTCATCACTACCACTATTCGAACTGAGACTTGCAGTTTGGGGAGGAGAAAACTAAACAAAAAGCAATTCAAAAATGTATTTTGAAAATGTTTACTGTATGTAGCCAGACCTTTGCTTATTCTTGAATAACAGCTTTTTGTAAAAGTATACTTCTTGCAGTTTGGTTGGAAGACCATTTAACAACCCCCACCGCCCCGCTTCTCTCTCTTGTATGTGGTGATTGTAGCATCCTTTCATCAGGTCACATGACTGCATTTTTGAGTATCGGTGTGGCCACATTGAAATCTACTTTCTGTGGTTTGACATAGCACTGTTTCAGAGGTCTACTGTGGCCTGCCTGCTGTGACAGAACATTTTTATCAAAGATCTTATACCGATCAGTGTCTATCCCTGAACTTGGCAATAAGTTGCGGAAGCACCTTGGTGAATGATACTGCGACAACTCAGCTCAGTTATTACACAAGAGGGTCTTATTACTTTTGTAGATGGCTTTGGTAAATCCTGTGCTTATGACTCAAAACAAGCTTTGGCAAAAAATGCCATATGAAAACTAAAGTTGGTAGTATTTTAAATCATTCTTAAACTGTAAACATTTTATTCAGGTTTGAGTGGAACTGTAATGGACATGGTTTTTTTTTTTCCCCAGGTAATGCCAAAGAGGACCAACATGCCAGGAATCAGCACCACTGACAGGGGAGGCCACAGAGGAGGTCACTCCAGAGGCAGAGGCCGAGGCCGTGGTTACCGCCCTCCCAGATACCAAAACAGCTTTCGGGGCAGATTCCGGTACCAGTCAGCGAGACCCCAACACCAATCACCTCACCCTTACTATGGAGGACAGTCAGTAGGGAAGAGACAGTGGGGACACGTGGACTACCATGAACAAACACAGAAACGTCACCCATGTCTTCTACTCATCACACCACCATCAGAGGAGTTGGGGGTTGGGTCAAGTGGACAGCACTACCCACAGCGTTAGCACTACCCAGAGTTCATGCCGTTAAGGATGTGATGATTTTAAACCACACATGCTTTCAGGCATTTGAAAGCAGACTGGATCCCAGGTGTTTCATTATAAGCATATGTTGCTGTGAATGCATGGGACAATGTTCAAATTGTCATGCAGTTGAATCTGTTTTTACAAGTTGATGGGAATGTTTTGTCATTGGCTGTAATATATAACCCCCCCCCCCACCCCCCCCCCCCCCCCCCTTATGTGTAACTTATACGTTCTTTGCTATGTGAATAAATAAAACAATTCAAAACTCCATTTATAGTCAAATCCCACAAGTAATGTTTTAACAAGTTTAATCAGAAGTTTACATATCAAGAATCAAAGTATTTAAACAATAATTATATACAATGGGTGTAGAGAGTCAGAAAGGTGTTAGCCATTTTGTACCATCATTCCAGTCACGATCCCATTGAAGGCCCTGAAGAAGAGGATACATGTTAAACCTTTTAAAGTCCTTAAACTATTGAAGTTAAGTGTATCTTAATTTTTCAAACTTACTTGGACTGAATGGGGTCCCCTGGATTGTGGAATGGGTTGCACATTACATCAGTAAAAGAGTTGTGCAACTTTCTGAACATCTGGAAGACCAAAAACATTTCAATTTACATGGAACCACAATCTTTTATATAAGGCTGTGCAATTGAACTAGTTATACTTTTGTCACCAACTACTCGCCAAAAAAAATGTATTCATGAAAAATGTGTTCTGCCACACATTGTGCTCTGACTGATTTGTGCATTAAGGTGTAGATCCCATCTGGCCATTGAGTGATCATTTTTGTGTAATAGTTATTTGATACCCAGGCAACTATGGTGTTTCTGGCCATAAATGTTTGAGATTTGAGCAGCTCTACCAGCATTTTTGCTGTTGGCCTGAATCGTTTTTTATTTGGTCTGCAATGTTATTCAATCCTAATTTCAGTGGATATTTTGACTAGCTTCAAAAAATCAATGGATAATCATTTAAATAGTTATGACTTCAATGTTGAATAAAAAAAGTTTTTCTCTTCTCCATAACCCTTTAGCAGACCTAAATGAACAACTTAAAATAAGTTGAACCCAGTAAAGTTTCAATTAGATTTGTGAAATAACTCATTTAGAGAAGAATTCAATAATACAGTGAGGGGACTATGTTAATGAAATATACATGACAATTCTCAAAAGGTGAAAAAAAAACAGGAACACCTAAATGAGGACCTGATTTAACGATGAATAATTTAGCTAACTGACATGGTTCAGGATGATTTCAAATGGCATTACAAGTCAACTCATTTGGTTTGTAAATGTTGAGACACTTGAAAGAATCAACTTACACTTCTTATTTCATTGTCTCGCAGTGATGTATTTGATGAATCCACAACAATCACAAATTTCACCTTGGAGTTGGTTACATACCCATATCTGTTTTTTTTTTTCAGTCAAGGATCTTGAAATGATAAGACTGAGGTTTTATACAACATGGCCACTCAAAGCACTTTGTCGGATGTCAAGATACAATCTAGCCTTTATTATAGAAAGAATACTTAAAGGGGACCTATTATGAAAAACACGTTTTTTCTAACATATATAAAGTGGTCTCCCCTCAGCCTGCCAACTCAGAGAAGGAGGAAAGCAACCAAATTCTGCAGTGTCTGTACAGCCGCCTGGATGAGCCGTCCAGTGTGATGTGACTTCTATGAGCCGTTCAGATTCTGCGCATTTTCGTTACGTAACCAAAATGCACACCATGCCTACAACTATAAAACCGTGTAACTGCATGCGAGCGTCCGACTATCGCATCGCACTGCGTGACATCAGACGCTCTCTGTCCATCTCCCTCCAGCCAGCTGCCACTTTATTGAGGTTTTTGTAGTCAAATGAGGAGGTATCATAGAGATAACTTCTCATTTCAACTAACTGGATCAGCCGTTCCTCATCCATGACTGTTTCCTACAGCGCTTCCAACCGGCTTTCAACGCGAGCGACAGGAAGAAAATAGAAGCAGGGCGTTCGACAAATGTTCAGCTCAAAACGGCGCGCCGCTTCACGCTGCGTCGCTTGCAGCCAGTTAGGACAGTCCAATAGAAATGAAGCAATGGAATTGATTTTGTCGCTGGCGCTTGCTCGTATCGCATGCAGTTAGGACACGGTGTAACTCCGCCGGCCGGAGCTTCCGCCATTTTTTCGTAGTGGTGTATCGCTTCATTCAGGCAGCCAATCAGCACAGTGCCTCATTATTAGGGGTGTGCAAACAAGGGTACCTCATGATTCGATTCGATTTCGATTATTGGAGCTTCGATTCTTCGATTATAACGATTGTCGATTCGATTTTATTATTGGTGCCACGATTCTTCGATTGTGATTTTTAATGCTTTTTTCCATACAAGATTGATTTTGTCTTCATCTGTGGCTACATTTGTAAATAAATAGCCAATCAATAAACTCAGTTCCTCTAACAACACTCATTAAGTAAATAACAAGTTTTTTTGAACATTTGACATGTATTTTTCAAAGACACAAAATAATTTATTTTATGACTATGTAAACATTTGCTCTTTGACTTACTTAACTTTGACCAGGGAAAGCTGCACTTGCATGAGAGCCCCCTCTATTGGCAGAAAACACTGAAAACGGTCAAGCCCTGGATTTAATGAGTTCATTAATTCAAGTAAACAAGATATGTACTTCCATCAAATGTATTTAGTGTAAACATATCTGCCATATTTCAAGTGAACAATAAGAAATGTGCATTCTTGAAAATGAAATGATTCAGCAGCTTATTCAGTCTGGAATCTGGATAGGATAACTTAAAAAAAAAACATTTTTTTTATTTTTTATTAATCGATTCCAAATCGTCACGTGACGCATCGCGATGCATCGACACATCGATGGATTGCACCCACCTCTACAAATTGTCATAGCCTCCCCGCCCACTCAGAATCCCGCATAGAGAAGGAGGTTAGAGAATGGGATGATAAAGACATTCCTCAGAGGCTGAATTTCTAATTTATTTAGCAAAAACAATAAAAACCTTGTTTTTAAGACATCCAAGGCCTGTTTAAAATAGGTATTAGATGCCATAAGAGGTCCCCTTTAATTGAAAGGTCTCCTGTAATTTGAGCTGTCCTTGCCCTTAACTGATCAGAGATGTAAGGATACACTTTATAGTCCTCGGTGGGGTAGAGCAGACCCAGGTACAGCTCTCTCTGGTCGCCCAGGGACTTGCCCACGGCGGAGATCTTCTCCTCCACCACGTCCAGGGAGGTGTGCACTGTGTAGTGAAACTTTAGCTCATTCTGGGTGGGCACGCTGCGGATGTACAGCGGGTAGTTCTGAGAAAACACACACACGAACACAGACGGACACCTGTCAACAATTCTTTTAAAAGACCTGCTAAAATCTCCAGAAGAAATGTGGAAAATGCTGACAGCTGGCAGGATGAAATGAGGCTAATGTTACAACCTGGTGGAAATGTATCTCTCAAATACAGAAAGCTGACATTTGGCAAGATCGGTTAGATACATTAGTAGAACCTCCTTATAATCCTGAAAAAAATGATTTTTAAAGATACCTGACACGTTTTAACAGTAAATGATTACCTCTTTAGCAATGACTGCTATGCACACCGCCATGTTAGTCCTCCGCTAGGTCATGTGACAGGTGGCGTTCAAGGCGATGGGAAATATAAACATCACATAGAGATTCATTGAATATTTGTTCATATATTGATCATTTTTAGGGCGCATTTTTCACAAAATATAGTCAATAAACAAAGTAATTATTTATCTATAGTTATCACTAAATGGCTCCTCCGACTGATTTACGAATGTATTCATACAATAGAAATGAAAAAGTTGTCTTGAATGCAGCACAAAACAAGGAAGTTCCTCAAATACACACGATGATCATATGACACAAAGTTACGCATATATGCATTAGAAATTAAAAGCTTGAATTATTTCTTGCTCATTTTTAAAATGTTCACGCTTAAGCGTAAGTGAAGTGAAAACAGTTGCCAGGAGAGTAAGCGGAGAATCAAAGAAACTTCCTCTAAATTGATGCTACTCACATGACAACAGTGCAGCGATGCGACTGGTGTGGACTACAACTCTAATTCTGTTGTGCACTTTATTAATATCTTGTTTTGCGACGGACAGACTATCAAATGTCTCATCTCCAAACATCATCATCATGCTTATGGATGACGTAAGTTATTTTATCTATCTTTTTTTTTCTAAATCTACATTATTAACTTGTAACTTTATCACAACATCGTTACAGCAGTTGAAGTGTGCAGAGTTATTTCAACTGCATTATGTGACTCCTGTTTTCTTAATAACTGTATCGGTTGGCATAAGGTGTTGGTAAAGACAGCATAAGTTAAAAGTTGTATCTGCGTTTCAGATGGGCTGGGGGGACCTGGGGGTTTTGGGGCAGCCCTCGAAGGAGACCCCCCACCTGGATGCCATGGCAGCTCAGGGGATGCTCTTCCCCAACTTCTACACCGCCAACCCGCTCTGCTCCCCATGTGAGTCTGCAGGAAACACTGCAAAACAGAACTACTCTTTTTTTTTTTTTTTTTTTTTAACACTATATTTATTGACATTTTTTTCCAATTATTACAACAATACAGTTATCTGTAAATAAAATGTACAATAAAAATAAAAAAACAATGAAAGAAAAAAAAACACAAGCATAGCAGACAAAGATACAGACACAAAACAACAACATAAAAGAACATTACGCACAAAACTCAAAACAAAACAAAAACAGAAAGAAAAACAGAATCCCCCCTACATCATCATTCAACAGAATCATCCAGTACAGGTCCCGACGGATTACTCCTCATAAAGCGCATGAACTGTCCCCAGATTTCCCAAAAGTCATCAGATTTCCCTTTCATGGCATATGTCAGTTTCTCTAATGCAAGACAATTTGAGAGTTCTTTGTACCATTGCTTTATGTCTGGTTTGTCTGGGTTGAATGTTTCGCCTGGAGAAGAGAATAAGTTATCATACTCTTCTTTCTACTGTTTATTTTTAAGTTATCAGGAAATATACCTAAAATACACAATTGTGGACAAATAGGAATGTCTTCTGAGATAATCTGGGATAAGATACAAATTACTTCTTTCCAAAACTTTGCGATCTCTGGGCATTGCCATAAGCAGTGATATAATGTACCCCTCTCCACGTTACACTTTTCACACTGGTCCGGTATATTAGGATCAAAACGATTAAGTAGAGAGGGAGTAATATACGTTCGCATAAGCCACTTGTACTGTAATAATTTGTACCTGGTATTGATCGTCTGCGTTTGGGCTTTGTAGCAAGCCCTCTCCCAAACTTCAGCACTTATGTCTATATTCAGATCGTTACACCAGGCCAATCTTCTACACTCTGAAGATTCCTCAGACAACCTCACAAACATTCCATAAACTAGAGATACTTGACCACGACCTTCCGAATAGTTTACGATCATATTTTCTAAAGACGGCAGCTGGGTTGAGTTATCCTGGGAACTTAAAATAAAGAACTACACTCTTTTAAGATAAGATGAATCTTTATTGTCTCCCTTAGGAGAAATTTGTCTTGGACACACACGAGAGGCACAGGCGACAATCACACTCCAATAAACATAAAAACATAACCCCGAAGTCCTTACCCACATATACCATCAAACCATACCATCAAACCATACTATAGTTAACACACATCAATTCCCACTCACTCAGCAGTGACAGCAGTGACAGCTATCTTCACTTCTGCTAATATTTTGGCCGCCACAATAATACAACAGTTATAAACTTAGAACACACATCATTATTGCTTTAAACCACAGTCATTAAAAACAATTGATACAGGTTAGTTTTGATGCAACTACATTCACACCTCTAAGCAGTTCGTAGTTCTTTACAGCATATGATTATGTATTTGTTCACCATAATGGATTGAAAATACATCTACCATGATGTGATCATAATTTTGACTATCAGCTATAATTGAAGAAGTTTCACAAAAAAGGGCATTTACCATTTAAGATGTGCAACCATTTTAAGGAAAGTATCCCCTTTTCAAGAAATCAAAAGCATTGTGTTGACTGAAAAGAAGTAAACTGACCAGTTAAAATCTAAAAATAAGATATTTTTCTTAGATATCTTGACATTAAAATAAAAAAATATATAACATAGAATATTGTTTTTCTGTAATAGATGTAGAATGTCCCACTTTTCAAACAGTACAAGGAGAACATATACAATTTAAACATTTTTTTTATAGCAACCTGTTTCAGAAAGGTAGAGCAGTTGCTTATGTGCAACTTTATTACTTCATACATTTCTAACTTTGTGCTTGCAATAATGTTCATAGATCATCTTAGAGATGCCACGTCTATGATTTCCAAAAAGAAACTTAAATTTGAATTCTGAATTCTGGATTATGTTCTGCAATTTTTTTTTATCGTTCTATATATGTTTCACACATATGTTTCACATTTCATAGCCCAGGACTGTTGCATGTTTTTGTGAGGGTAGCTCACATTAGCTACCCAAGGAACACAGGGAGAACATGCAAACTCCACACAGAAAGGCCCTTTCACGAACCCCACCCAGGGTGTGGGTGCTGAGGTCATGGGGGAACTTAACACACACTCAGCACCCACAGCGTCCCCGGCCTTCTAGCTGTGAGACGGCTGCACTACCAGCTGCGCCACCGTGCCCCCAGAAGAGATCCTCATTATTCACAGTGAAA
Organism: Cololabis saira; assembly: GCF_033807715.1. Classification (NCBI taxonomy): domain Eukaryota; kingdom Metazoa; phylum Chordata; class Actinopteri; order Beloniformes; family Belonidae; genus Cololabis; species Cololabis saira. Next base: position 26,676,590 of record NC_084588.1, on the reverse strand, counting down.
CATGTTCTGTTCCAACATGAGCTGAAAGGCCGTGCAGGGAGGGGAAAGCCACTGCTCAAAAACTCTCAAAAGAAACCAGATTACAGTTTGCAGCTGCCCATAGGAACAAAGTTCTCCACTTTTGAAGACATGCCTTGTGGTCTGATAAGACTAAAATAACATTTTGCTGATAATGATTGTTATTTTTGGAGGAAAAAGACAAGTCTATAAGCTTCAGAGCACCATCCCAACCACGAAGCATGGACTTGGGTGTAATATGTTGTAAAGGTGCTTTGCTGCAGGAGGTACTGGTGCTCTTTACAGAACCCATAGTATCATGAGGAAAGAAGATTTTGTGTATATATTGGAGAAATATCTCATCAGCCTTAAAGTTAAACCCTGGCTGTGAGTGGGTCTTCCAGATGGATAACGATAATATACCTCCAAATTAGTTAGAAAGTGGATCAAGGTAAACAGAGTGAATGTACTGGGCTGGCCACCATAAAGTCCTGAAAATCTGTGGAAGGCACTGAAGAGGCAAGTTCTGCCAGGAGGACTGGGCTGACCGAAGCTTGAATGACTACCCAAAAAGGGGGGTTCCTCTCTTTTCACCAGGACAAATTTTTTCATTCCCTTTGCTCATATCAAAACAACAGTGAAGCAACATATCAAATATTAATATATATACATATATATATATACATATATATATACATATATATATATATATATATATATATATATATATATATCTTAGTTATAATATTTGATATGTTGCTTCACTGTAATTTTAAATTGGACATAGGGTTTAAGTGATTTGCAAATCTTAGGAGAAAACGAGTTATTAAAAGCTGAAAAAGTTAGATCTGGGTCATGTATCAAAACTGAGAAGTCTATATAATTATGGCGGCAGGATTTGATTATCTTAAGAACTCTGCAAAGTGTATTGAGTATCTTGTGTGGTGGTAAGTGGGGGAAAAAAAATCAATCTCACATTGTTGTCGAGGGAGACGAGGGAAGTGCACTCGCTCTATTTATTTACCAGCTGCAAAAGAACATTTCAACAAGCAACATAAAAATCTGTAAAACACTTGTTTTCACCCACAGCCAGAGCTGCACTTCTCACTGGGAGGCTGCCTGTCAGAAATGGTTTCTACACCACTAATGCCCACGCCAGAAACGGTGCGTTCCCAAGATGTTCTTTCTGCAGAGATCGTCTACAATCATTTCTTGAAGATGTCTCACTATGTTGCCTTTAATGTGTGTCATCGAGTCAGAGAAAGTGTTTTAGAAATGTGTTATTTTCATTCTTTTTCTGTAGCATATACACCTCAGGAGATATTGGGTGGAATCTCCAACGAGGAGATTTTGTTACCACAGATGCTGAAGAAAAAGGGTTATGCCAGCAAGATAGTCGGGAAGTGGTGAGCTTCTTATCGTTGACTGTTTTCCAAGCTGTTAGACATTTATAAGTGCTGGGAGTATTCAAATGATCTATTAAAGTGAAACAACATATGCCAAACTATACTGATACAGAAATATTAGAGGAAAAACAAATAATGTTTTGACACTTCTTCAGAGCACAAGTGCATGTTTTGTCTGTTCACTGTATTTCACTTGTAGGAGATCATTACATCATTTCCACAGTATACTACATGTAATTGCAGTCATCTTGGTCTTTGGTATTTCTGTTTAGTATTGCAGACAGAAGAAATAAGAAAATCAAAGCTCACACAGTGGACACACTGATCGGTTATAAATGAATACCAAGCTCCAAGCTCTTGCAGGTTAATTTCTGCACACAGAGCTGTCATATATCTACTTTCTATACCTGCTTCATCCTGTTCAACTCACTCAATGTCCTGTGGTCATGTCAGAGACCTGCCGGGAAAAGATCATTTACCTCTCAAAGGTTTTTTTTCTTCAAATTTCTATACACACACATTTTTTTAATATACTATGATTACCAGTTTATTTATTTTTTTCATTTCATTTTTATTCCATGGTATACTAAAAGTATATGTATTTATAATTTACTAATTCATTTAATTATGAGACTAAAAGCCATTTATTAGAGATGAATACAGGAACAGTAAAGGATGTAAACCCTATCCATCAGTATGCCAACTCCATTTTTCCCAGTTCCTTCTATACAAATAAAAAGACAACTTTGACAATTATGCAAACAAAGTCATGATCATTTCACATAACTGCAATTAAGTTGGTAACTGTGAAACCCCTAGCTGTGCTGTAGGGAATTGAAAGCATTGCCCCTTTAGCGAAGACCCAGAACACTAAATGTGTATGTGATTTGAAGTGGTTCCCTGATTTAAAACATTATTTTTTTACATGTTAACACATGGGGGAGTCCTCTCAGTGACAGTGATCTTACACTTTTTTTTGTCATTTCAGGCATCTGGGCCACAGACCAAAGCACCTTCCTCTGAAGCATGGTTTTGATGTATGAGGTGCCGTGAGGGACATAATTCTGTCTTAGTGTTCATAAACACATATGAAATCCAAAACCTTTTATACACACAGGTGAAATGCTCTTACACATACAACTGGAAATGTTCATAAACACATATGAAATCCAAAACCTTTTACACACTATACTGAAAACCTCTCACACTCACTTGTGAAATCTCTCATACACACAGGTGAAATGCTCTTACAACTGGAAATGTATCCACTCACATATACAACTGAAATGTGCTCACAGATACTACTGAAACGCTCTTACACAAACTAGTGAAATCCTTTCATACAAACTAGTGAAATCCTCTTATTCTCACTAGTGAAATCCTTTCATACAAACTAGTGAAATCCTCTTATTCTCACTAGTGAAATCCTTTCATACAAACTAGTGAAATCCTCTTATTCTCACTAGTGAAATCCTTTCATACAAACTAGTGAAATCCTCTTATTCTCACTAGTGAAATCCTTTCATACAAACTACTGAAAATTTCAGTAGAAACGGAAGTCATTTCAGTAGAAACGGAAGTCATTTCAGTAGAAACGGACGTCATTTTTTTTTTTTTTTTCCCGGGAGTTATTTTGATTGCTTGATAGAGCAATCAAAATAACTGCAGAAGCCAAAAACAACTGACTGAAGCAACAACTTTACTCAATAATATATTAGTTTCAGCAAAGACTACAACCCCCCCGGTGACTGCTGGATGAGCCTCAAGTCACTTTTCCCATCACGGTGTTATGTTTGATGCTACCCGTTGAGAAATGCTACTTTGTGGTTCTGCGCCATGATTGATTCACATGAGCAAGATTAAGTCTAATAAAGTTCCTAAATGTCGGTTTCCATTATTTTTATATTAATTGTCCAGCCATAGTGCTTTGTATTGTATTATTAATTTAAATGAATGTATATCTTTAATTTGTTTGTAGGTGCAGTGCGAGTCCTGCAGTAGGTGGGCACATTTTGAATGTATCCACTATGACAGAGTCTCACATTATAAGTGCCAGAAATGTGGCTGAACTACTCTGTTTGGCATTTTGTTGTTGTTTGTGTTCATTAACTTTTATTTATTATTGTTATTATGTTATTAAAAATAGGCTAATTTTCTGAACTTAGCAGACTCTTCTTTTGAAACGAGAAATTGAGACTGTTTGTGTGCCTTTACTTTTATTTCTTATTATTTTATACTTATTATCAATCCAAAAATAGTGATCACAAAATGGATAAATTGGGGGGTGTAAGTATGCTGACATTCATCTTGCAGTGGCAGTGAGGTGATTAGTATCTTACCTGAATGCATTAAGTGACGGGAGCATTATTTGATAGGATGTTACTGGACTATCAAATTATGCTACCATTAAATAGATTTAACATGGATGATATGGGAAGTTGAGTATTTGATCCTTCAAAATACACTACCCATGACATGAATTGCATTACACTTTGTGAACATTATATGATAAAGAGAAAAAAAAAAACTATGTTATCACTTTATTTGATATCCATTTCGTTATTGGCCTTTATTTAACCAGGCAGGTCATTAAGAACACATTTTTATTTACAATGACGGCCTGGCAAGAGACAAGGACCACTTGGGGGAAAAGGACGTGGGCTAGGGAGTAAAACACAGTAAAATTGTAGCTCTACAAAGGTAGAAAACCATTAGGTAGCATTTTTTGATAGGGTAGCAAAAATCGATAGACAGGCGCTTTCGGTTTATGCGGTGGTAGCATTTTTCGACGAAGCAGCAGAAATCGACAGAACATCGGCAGCCGCGTGATAGCTTTCTGCCAGTATATATCCATGTGCAAAAACACTTTTGGGTTTGATAACGTGGTGTGTATCCTCTCAAAACTGTAGTTGTTGCCGTTGCTAACGGGATGCTCTGACGCAGCTGCCGGGATGGGAAAAGTGACGTGAGGCTCATCCAGCACACCTGCACCGATCTGCACTCGCAGTCACCGGGGGGGCGGGGCTGTAGCCCCGCAGTTGGAACACCTGACACGGTCCTTATAGTCTCTGCTGAAGCTAATATATTATTGAGTAAAGTTGTTGCTTCAGTCAGTTGTTTTTGGCTGCTGCAGTTATTTTGATTGCTCTATCAAGCAATCAAAATAACTCCCGGGAAAAAAAAAAAAAAATGACGTCCGTTTCTACTGAAATGACTTCCGTTTCTACTGAAATGACTTCCGTTTCTACTGAAATGACTTCCGTTTCTACTGAAATTTTCAGTAGTTTGTATGAAAGGATTTCACTAGTTTGTATGAAAAGATTTCACTAGTGAGAATAAGAGGATTTCACTAGTTTGTATGAAAGGATTTCACAAGTGAGAATAAGAGGATTTCACTAGTTTGTATGAAAGGATTTCACTAGTGAGAATAAGAGGATTTCACTAGTTTGTATGAAAGGATTTCACTAGTTTGTGTAAAAGCGTTTCAGTAGTATCTGTGAGCACATTTCAGTTGTGAGTGGATACATTTCCAGTTGTATGTATAAGAGCATTTCACCTGTGTGTATAAAAGGTTTTGGATTTCATATGTGTTTATGAACACTAATTCAGAATTATGTCCCTCACGGCACCTCATATTGATGAATGGTTTGGTGCACCAAACTGCCACTTTGGTCCTTATAATAACACCATCAGACCCAACATCCCCGTCTACAACAACTCTGAGATGCTTGGGAGGTACATCACATGCACGTTCATTCAACACCAGAAACAGAGACTCAAATCTGAATTTAGAAAATAATGAAGCCTTCTTTCCCCTTGACTCTGTTGCATAGTTTACCTGTCTGCATCTCTGGATGAATTGAGTGCCCCCCCCCTCACTTCTCTGTACCAGCTGTGCTTGTGTATTCCATTTTCCGCCCATTTGTTTTCCCCTAAACAGCCATATGTGTATTAAGGGTCATTGGAACTGGCAGCCGGCCGTGTTTTTCGCTTAGCCGTGGGTTTAATCAGCTCTGCATACCTGGGCCCTTGACAGACGCACACACATAGGCACGCGTACACAGAGACACACACGCCCTCCAGAGACAACAGGTTGCGTTGTCTGTGCATGAGGACACCTGGAGGAAGTGAAGCATAGGAAAGAGATTTCTGTCACTGCTTCCCCACTCGCCACGCCACGCTTCAACGGCACCTCATAACAGTTCCCTCTGCTCAGCTTTGCTGGGACTTCCCACATATGTCTTCCACCAAATTATTGGGCAAACACAATGAAAAAGCAGGAAATTTGCTTCCACTATCGTAATAATATTACCTGCGGTAGGTTCAGTGGATATGGAAGCAGATCTGTAGTCATCTGTAGCAATGATGAAAACATTCGCTCTTTGAGACGGATACTTTGTATGCCCTGAAACAAACAGGTGAAGATGCAGTCAATGAATCATGTCAACACTTGTTTTTTCTAGATACTATGAGGAATTTACAATTGACAGAAAGACTGGGGAGTCAAACCTTACACAGATGTACTTGCAGGTAAGAGAAGTTTCGTCTTTCGTTTCCAAAGCTGTCTGCTTAGCTCATCCGGTCCTTTCATCAGAGGATGATTCATCATATGTTTTACCAATGTTTTTTTGATGTAGTAACAGAACAGAGTACAGTGTTGTCGTTTTTTTATTGTATGAATTGCTTGTAGCAAATAATAAAAAAACACTTTTATTATTATGGAGCTTTCAGAAGTGGATATTTTGCTTTTTCACATGCTCCCATTGAATATCTGTTGCTGGCACGAGTCCCGCGTATTATGTTGTTGTAAAGATCAAAAGCCGCATGCTGAGATGCACTGCAGGCTCTTCACAAGAAGAGGATGGGCCTGTCAGGCACAGCTTTTTAAAGGATGTATTAACGTCTCTTTGGAGACTACATTGGCTTCACTTGTATAGTTTGTTTAGACTTCAGTGCAAAGGCAAAATTCTGATATCCTTTTTACTTGTGTTTGTGTTTGTTAAATTTTGTTTTTCGTAACCACTGAAATACATAAGTTATTATGGTCAATGAATATACACTCGTATTTCGTGTGTGCCCGCAAAATAGCTAACAAAATAACTAATTGCTGGACAATGCACTGTTAAAGCAACTTTGCAATTTTTAGCTCACAGGTTCCTCCCAAGACTGTCATAACTTTGCTCTGGTTTGGTCCCTTGCTTGGTCACGTTCATATTTTTTCTTCAAATCAAATCAACCTTTATTTAAATAGCACACCTAAAAACAACCTTTCTTGTGCTTCACAACATTAAAAACAAATAAAAGATCAATACAAAAATACAAAAAAATATAAACTGAAACACATTAAAACAGAGTATAAATAAAAATATATCAGTAAAACAAATTAAAACAGAGAAACTAGTATTCTTCTAAGCCAAACGCCAATCTAAATAGGAAAGTTTTGAGTTTGGCTTTGTACAGTCAGGTGTGGGTGATTTTTGCCGATAGTAAGAAAGAGACTGTGACAACTCAACAACACTTTGTAAATGTGATCAAAACAAATTGGTAATTTAAAATAAAAACAGCTTCATGTTGCTTAAAAAACCTTGAAGCACAGAGGTGAATAACCAGATATGATTAAGAGTTTTGTTTGGTGTTCTCCCAGATAACTCACAGGATATTTTCAGTTTGTTTTTAGGAGGTTTTATCGTAGCCAATATTCTGTAAACTCAGCGTGTGGGCAGTTTTTTGAAATACTCACATTAGTCCAGTCTGAGAGCAACACAACTATTTATAAGTTACTTAAATGTATCTCATTCTGATGCTTTGTTTGAAATTCAACAGGCAGTCTTAACTGTGTGTCTGTATGTGTAATTGCATTGACCCACTGCCATGTGAATACAAGCATCACCCTCATAATGGTGTGGTTCAGTGGACTGCGTGATTGTCTACCTTTAATTATAGGTTTGTGTACCTAAACCGCCAACTGCAAATGAGAGAGAACTTCAAATGCATCTGAAGAAGTGAAGTATAGACTTTTACAAAGTCTTTTGACGTCTGTACAGGCAGTGAGGTAACAGCTTCCCCAATCACTACAGGTGGGTCTTGAATTCATCCATCGTCAGACTAAAGCCCAGCAGCCTTTCTTGCTCTACTGGGCACCCGATGCAACCCACGCCCCCGTCTATGCCTCCAAACACTTCTTAGGAAAGAGTCAACGAGGCCGGTATGCTTGTATTCATGCATCTTTCTGGACAAGCACAATTCATCGTAATTGAATGCATTTCTCAAGGTGAACTCTGATACGTGTCTGCTGCAGTTATGGAGATGCAGTGATGGAGTTGGACTACAGCGTTGGTCAGATCTTGTCATGGCTGCAGACTCTGGGTATTGAGAACAACACCTTTGTCTTTTTTACCTCAGACAACGGAGCAGCTTTGATGTCTGGCCCAAATGAAGGTAGGAACTAAACTCACAACTCTTTATTTTTGATTTTTTTTCTAGAGCCTGATCGATTTCCTTTTCTGGTTTTTGCATCATATGGTTAATGGATAAATGCATTTGTGGCCGACTCCTCAGGTGGCAGCAATGGGCCGTTTCTCTGCGGGAAGGAGACCACCTTTGAAGGGGGGATGAGAGAGCCTGCCATTGCCTGGTGGCCTGGACACATCAAAGGAGGCACGGTAATACTTGCCGTTTAAGCCCCCTAAATAATACAAGATGATGATTCACTGAATTCCCACTACGCTCTCTTGAGAAAGGCCTTAGATAAATGAATTCAACACATTTTTTAATTGTAAACATTGTAGCTCCATGACATTCTGCCTCTCAGATTGTGCCAGAAGCTGAAATCTCCATAAAAAACAAAAACTGTAGGCATTGCATAGCATTGTGTATCAGGTTGACTGTAAAAAGAATAATTACTTCACTAATCCTCTTCTTCTAATGGGTTTTGTTTTGTTTCATTTACATATCATTTACCAATTTACATGTCCGCAGTCTGATCCAATGCCACAATTAATCTAAACTGTGTTTAATTGCTATCAAGAAATTTAACTCCAGAGACTGAAAGGACAAACCGGGTGATTTTAGCCACAAAGCATGTGGGTGATTTTTTTTTTTTTTTCTCCACCATTTCCTCAAATATTTTTGGCTAGAATTAATGCCCCAAGTGTCTATTTTTTTTATCCCATTCCCCAATTTAACCCCCCCCCACACACCGTGATCCCATAAGCCTGTGCGTTCTGCAAATGACTTTTAATTGTATTAGGGGCAGCTGTGACACGGGGCTGTGACGCAGAGGGATTTTGTGGAGGAGCAAGCGGAGGCAGCAGTCTGCAGTAAGCCTTGCCCCTGGCTCATCTCACAGGGTTGTGCTGGGGCCTGATAGCGCGGCAGAGTAGCGAGGGAGAGGGGGATTGGGAGCGTCTTAAGCGGCTAATCTGTTTGTGTGTTTGCTGAGGTTGGATTGAGCCGTAATGAGGACTCCAGTATCTGAATATGCCAGGCGCACAGGATAAAGGAATAGGAGGGGTGGAAGAAGGAGGGGTGCAGGGAAGGAAGCAAGGAAAGTTGTAAAAGAGGTGGCTGTTGTAGAAAAGAGAAAATGAGGAGGAGTACTAAAGACAACACAGGTACTGTCACAGTGCGGTGGATGCTGCTGTGTTTGCTGCACCTGCACTGTGTCACTGTTGACTAATGTGCCTCTTTGTCCATGTGCAAGGGTGAATGATTCTGTGTGTATAATTAGTTGCTACCTGCTATTTAACTGACTCGCATGAGTCTGCAGGAAATTATCAACTTGCAATCGCGAGGATGAGGAGGGGATGCGCTGGAATGACGGGGTATGAGCGATCTGAGACAGATGCAGATTCAGCGTTCTCCCAGTGCCCGGGGCACACGGGGTGGAGGGAGGGGGGACCTGAATTATGAGCGGTGGAGGCAGTAGGAACAAAGATGGGGAGGTGGGTGGGCTGTCAGGCCCACAACATTGTTGAGCATCAAAATCCCTTTTGTCGTTTTATCAGCAGCAGACACACAGGCAGAATGGAAGAGATGGGGATGGAAGCATTGCATCCTCTGATAACCAACATTGCAGCACAGGAAGAAATGAGAAAAAGAGCATGTAATGTTATAAAGAGTGATGAGTCAGACAAAAAAAAGAAGGAACAAAGGAGGATGAAAGGAGTAAGTTCAGTGCAGACTGCTGAAGAGGGCAGAGCTAATGCGGGGGGACATAATAGATGGCAGCTCATGAGATAAAGTCCTCTGTCAGGCCAGTCTGAGTTTGAAACTTTTGGCTTTTGCTCATAGAAGTTATTACCAACTAAATGTCAGCACTGCTTCTCTTCTTTTCCTTTTGTCCTCACTTCTTTAATGGTCTGTGTGTGACTGCCTGAGTGGGGGCTTGAAAAATGAAGTGAAAAACTGGATCTGTTGGTGTTTGTGTGCAAGAGAGCGAAAGAGTGTCTTGATGTGCAGATAGATCATAGAATGCATAGCAGAGGCTTTTCTCTGGCTCGTTCTGTGGATGCAGAAGAAAAGGGAATTTATTTCAGTGCTCAGGAGCGTGTGTGTGTGTGTGTGTGTGTGTGTGTGTGTGTGTGTGTGTGTGTGTGTGTGTGTGTGTGTGTGTGTGTGTGTGTGTGTGTGTGTGTGTGTGTGTGTGTGTGTGTGTGTGTGTGTGTGTGTGTGTGTGTGTGTGTGTGTGTGTGTGTGTGTGTGTGTGTGTGTGTCGGTGCCGATAGGAGCACAGCGGCACATGGCGGTGCAGCTGCAGAGACCTGATAGTGCTATCTGATTGTGAGCGTGCCGTCTCCCTCTAAGGCTCGCTCAGGAGAGAATGGAACGGAAGATCAAGGATGACAGCGAAAAAATGGCATTTTATCTGAAAATAGTTCAAAGTTTATAAATAAAATAAAGCTTTTCACTGGGACTGGGAGAAGGAGATAAAACACCAGCTTGCTCAAGCTTCTGCAGCCTGCTTGCCCCGACCATGTCCTTCCCCTGCTTCCTCTTTTCCTTTTAATGACCCCCCCCCCCCCCCCCCCCCCCCCCCCCCCCCCTAAAAATTAAGAAGGAAAGGTATTTTGGAGTTTCAGTAGTAAACCTCCATGGACGGGACTGGAAAAATGTGTCTATTTTCTTTCTCTCTCTGAAGGAATGAAGTCATCAAGTGAAAATTTTAAAGCCTGCAAGAAATAAACATGAGACAGCATCAGTGTGTGTTTGTGTGTGTGTGTGTGTGTGGCCAGGTATACGCTATGTTAATTAAGGAGACCATGGTGGGTCTTTGTCTCTTCAAATTCCCTTTTGTTGTGAGAGCAGCATCTTTTACCTGTGGTTGTATTCTCTGTTCCTTCACCCGTGTGCAGGTGAGTTACCAGCTGGCCAGTGTCATGGACCTGTTCACCACCAGTCTGGCCCTGGCCGGCATCAGCGCTCCTGGTGACCGAATCGTGGACGGAGTGGACCTGATTCCTGTCTTGCTCAACCACTCTCACACACTCCGAGACAGGTGAGTAAAAACACTTTCACACATTAGCTGTTATAATTAAAATGCATTAAATGTCAGGAGTGTCACACACAGGAGTGTAAGCTGTTCTTCAAGCCCTCAAGCCACGTTCTCCTTTTCTTGCACCAGAAGTGACTGTATTTAAGTTGGAATGTGGAGCTGAAAATTGATACTTGAAAGATGGCTTGAGAAAGAAATATTTCTTTGAAGGCTTATATGCATTGAAGGAGAAGGATTATCCTTTTCTTTTTTTTTAAAGAAGTTGAGACCATTTCCTGAGAGCTTAATTAAATGTATGTTTCATGCCTTGATAAAAATACCATAGCGATACAGTACAATAGCTTCCCTTTCACTCATGTCGTCATAACTCTGATCACAGCAGCGAGTTGTACGGGTGCTGAGTGGCCCACTTAATTCTGTTTTACACCTTCTACTAAGGAGAGTGTCTCTTTTGAAATGTGTCAGCTTTGCACTACTAGCTGCTGACGTACAGTAAATGAAAAGATACAAATAAAGATCAAAACTAATGCGTTTTTGCACCATTGGTTGGTTATATGATATTCACAGTTGTGTTATTAAACCAAAGATGAACTAATCTTTGCTTATAGTTGTAAATATTCGCAAGATGCTGTTACTAGCGCCTCAATCATTCAAATCCTAACAACTTCTGCGTTCCCCTGACTTTTTTTCTCTGGTACTTGGATGAGAATCAAAGCTTTTGGGAGATGCATCTTGAGAAGTTTTAAATGAATTAGAAATAAACTTTGAACATATCTTTCTCACAGCTTGTACTCTGTGATTATGAGGTCCATTTATTTTTTTCTATTGTCTTATTTTATACACAGCTTGTTAACTGACTTAGCTTGACTTAGCTTGTACCTAATTATCTCATTTGCTTTAGTTACATGAGTACATTTCCACATTTAAAAAAATAGAAGTCTACAGGTGCAGAAATCTCATTGAGTTACAGAAATTACCGTGACTGCCTCAAAACAGTTGTGAAACAAAATATCAAGTTGACGGTACTAGCTAATTTGCCACATCCAGTTCCATTAGTTAGTTGTTTGGGTATTTTTTTTCAATAATTATGTTGAACCAAAACTTTAAAGCAATATCTGATTTACAATTGTCAGTTCTCAATCATTTATTATTTCTTTCTTTCATCATTTTCCAGTTATTTTATTGATCCGTGTGGGTTTTTTCTCCTTTGATCAAAGGATAGCAACAATTTTGTGCACATCGTTATTCACCGAACTGGAGGTTAAAAAAGAGTGTCAATTTGGCTTTTAAGTAGATGTAGCATTAATTTTAAATTGTCTAGTTAGTCTGTCCTTCATCTCTTCCTTAACAGGCCGATATTCTACTACCGTGGAAATGAGCTGATGGCAGTGAGGCTCGGACAGCACAAGGCCCACTACTGGACCTGGACCAACTCCCGGGAGGAGCTGAAGAGTGTAAGACTCCCTCTCAGCTGTGACCCATCTCCGTTTCCTCACTTCTTCATTCACACAGCCACGTCATGCCGCTTTGTCTTTCCTAATCTTACTCAAGCACACAAACACTTTGGCTGTTGTTGGTGTTATCTTTAAAATGGCTCATCAATTGACTGCTGTGCACATCAGAATGTAATGAATATTAATGAAGAGCCCCCCACATGAGCGAACTTGCGTCATTCATCAACCAGTTGGCTTGTTTGTTCAAACTACGGCACAAATTTCCCCCCTCCATTTACATTTTGTTATCCCCTGCCTGCTCCTCTGGCGTTGTGGAGCTTGGCTGTGCTGTAATTACATCAACTCGGTGTGGATTAAATGTATCAGGAGAAATGTGTGATCTGACACCTGAGGAGTGACAAAGTATAGTTGTCTCTTTCTGTTTCTCTCTCGTCTCTGTCCATAAAAGCATGTTCTCCTGTCCTCCCTCCAGGGCAATGGTTTTCCTGTGATCTAGTTTGTTTTATGCCCCATCGGTTGCTTAAATTGCTCTCTCCTTCAGGGCCGCTGGATCAATAGCCGCCTCCTTTATCAACTCATGTGAACTGAAGTGGAACTTCACAAATAATGGCATCTGATTGCCTGTGAGTTGCCTATTGATTGGTGTGTGCATGAACGTGAGAGAGCATAAGAGAAAACATGTACATAGACGTGTGTGTGTGTGTGTGTGTGTGTGTGTGTGTGTGTGTGTGTGTGTGTGTGTGTGTGTGTGTGTGTGTGTGTGTGTGTGTGTGTGTGTATGTGTATGTGTATGTGTATGTGTGTGTGTGTGTGTGTGTGTCTTCAGTGAGCGACTGTTGAATTTCTACAAGGGAAGCTTGAATCTCTAGAGTGGTTTGAGTCATTATGGTTGAATCCTCAAACTGTTTTTTTGTGCATATTTGTTTGTGTGTTACCCATAAGATATTTCAAACACAAGCAACATAAACAGCAGCCTTATTTGAAAACATGTTCAGATTCATATTTTTCTTATTTTGTCAGAAATACAATGGATCACTGATAATTTCTCCTCTTTTGCTACCCCTAAAATGTCTCTGTAGATTTAAAATTGAGACACACAATGAAACCCTCAGCTTTATTGATGTCAAGAGTTATGTTTTACTGTTTTAAGGCAACTTTGGTAATATCCTGTCGAGCCATATCATTAAAATAATAATTATTTTTTTCAATAAGGATTTCTGAGGAATCAGTGTTGTCTTTTTTTCAACCTTTTTTAAGGTTGACATGGTAATGAACAAAAAATAGAGTGGAACTTGTTACGTGGACAGCTAATAATCCAATGGTTACGTGGACAGTAGGGGTGTAACGATACACTAATCTCTCGATACGGTACGATACACGATATTGAGGTCACGATAACGATACGATATTATAGCAGTATTTTTTTAACAACCTTGAATGAGGAACATATGACTGGAAAAAATGTTCTTTTATTTGAAAGACACAAAATACAAATAATGCTGTGCGTTTGCCCTATTGTTACAGTTTGTAATGCTTTATAACTGTTTAAGTTTTAAAGAGCAAGCCAGGCCAACCATTTTCCACAAACTGAACTAAAAGTAAATGTCAGTTTTGCATTATGCATCTTCGGTTTCATACAAGTACAAATATTTTGCCACAAACTGAATAGTTTCTCTCATGTATGTTTTGACTTTTTTCTTTTTTCGGATGCGCGTTACTAGTCAACACAATAGATTAATATTAATATTCCAATATCGCGATACACTTTGTCACCTCCACGACACGTATTGTGACATTTTTGTATCACGAAATTTTGTGGCATGATATATTGTTACACCCCTAGTGGACAGCTAATAATCCAATGGTAGGTGTTTATTAAAGGGCCTTGGTTCTGTTGCTGAAGATGTCAAGAAGTAGCCTGTGCCATAACTTATATACTCTGCTCCTCTTAACTAATAGGAACATATGACATCAGCATTTTTGTTGAGAAGAAGAAAAAAATGTAGTACTGTTTTAATCACAAAGGCAAAAACCTTGTACGTTAAAAATCCCCAAGACCCGATCAGCTTTTCGTAGATAGCACCCTTTGGAACCAGAAATATTAAGAGCCTTTGCTTCGTTCAAATCATATTAAAAGACTAAAACAACCCTCAATACTTTTAGATTGATCTTTCAAGTCAGGAAAGCTTCTCTCTAAAAATGACCTGAAACTGGATGCTTTCAAAGTACATATATGTCTGACTTGTTACATTTTTTATGCAAAATTTTAAGTTACGGAAGTAGAGGGGGAAAAAGGAAATATTTAAATTACTGGAAAAGTTTTAATTTAAAAAAATTACCACAGTTTGGTTGCATAAGAAACTCCTTCTGCTCCACAGCTCAGGCTTGTACAGAAAACAGCCGATGGCAGTCATGCAAGGAATGACCAGTACCTGCCCCAAAGTACTGCTGTCCCTTCATTGTCGGCTGCCTCAGTGATAGTTTTTTTTTACTTGTCCTCTGATTTTCTTCGCAGGGTCATCCTGATCTTGGCATCGAGTTTGTAAGTGATGGTTTTGACAGCCTTCCCCGGTACATTTTTAGGCAGCTCTTTGTAGCCAATGCCTTTCAAAGGAACACAACTGCAAGCATTCATTCAAATACTCCAGCAACAGCTCACCTTTGTCTGGTTTTAGTCAGAATCACTTTAATTGATGGCAGGTGTACGCCATTATATACAAGCTTTATTTCAAATGTGATGGTCAGAGGACGGTTAGACACCACAATAGGAAAGGGTGTCCAGATTTATGCAGTCAGGGTGCATTTATTTATAATGTTCTCAGATTTTTTGTTTGATGGAAGATCCCATTAGAAATGTAACAAGTCTGACATTTAAGCTATTTTTTTTTTCTCACATTGAAAGTCTGGCAGTCCTGCATGTCACGGAGGCAACAACCACCATAATTTGGAAACATTTCTTCTGTCATTTTAAGAAATTCAAGTCATTCCGTTTTGCAGGAAAAGTACTTTTACTGATTTAGCTCCATTTCACTGTTCACTGAGTTGGAACTAATTCATCTTTTATATAAAGCTGGGCAGTATATTCTAATAGCTCCAAACTATATTGGCCACAAGATGAATGTGAGGAGTTCCGAGATATTAAATTGGAACGGAGGAAGTAAAAGGAAATTAATGCTTCACCAATATACATACTATAAAGTTGTTTTTTTTAATACTTTATTTAAATTTGGAATACATTTTTCTAGGCTAGCTAAATTAATTTATGGCAAATGAGTTCATATGAATAAAAATATTTTAACACCAATTTAGAATGTCAACCACTGTATTTACAAAGGAATTATTCAAAATCAAAGAGTTTCTATCTAATAGACTCCCAGTTTTGCATCCCCCCTGCCACCCCTGGGTGGCCCTGCATCTTATCTCGTCATGACTAGTGTGCTCCAGTTGAAAGCAGCCTCGCTGCATCCATACTGTTAATGTCACATGAGATATGGAGTTCTGCTTGTAATATCTTTGGCACAGTAACAGAGTCAGAGAGATGCGCACAGCAGGCGTTTCATGCTGCTCCACTGGGATGAAGGTTTTTTTTCCATTCTTTTCTGCATTTCTAAGCTGTTGGCTTCAAAAGACAGGACTAGTCTGGATCAGTGGAGGCTCCGCAGGATGGGGGGTATAAACTTCTTTCTCCCTCTTTCTCCCTTTTCTATATGTATTTTGAGGTGCTGCGATGAGTGATCTCAGAGGGGGGGCGGCCACAGTCCCTTCCAGATGAATGCTTCTTCAAAATTAGTTTTGCTCATCATAAAAGTGTGTTTGTGCACATGAGCTGGAGGAGGGGGAAGCTCTCCAGGGGTTCTAGAGGAGAGAGTATGACTCAGTCAGGCTGCGATCACTGCCAGCCTCCTGAGAATGGGGTCGGGGAGCAGAGAGAGATGAAGAGGAGGCAGCTAAAGTCCTCTTTTTGAGGGACTCAAAATCCTTGGTGATGCACCAGCAGTAGCGTTATGAATAACACAACAGATTGGAAGAAAATATGCATATAGATCATGCAGCAATGAGCATTCAGTTCAAAGTAGCAGGTGGCTGGAAGCTGAACTCTATTCAGATCTCCGCAGAGGACTTCAGCGCAGTTTACTGCAAACTACACAGAAAAGGCTTTGTTACATGTGTTTGAACTAAAACATCTGACACAATCAACTCCACACCTCTGAACATGGCACAATTGTATGTATTCTTTTGTTGTTCCCTTTTTTAATCCTTAGGTTTCATATATGCAGTGCACAAAGAGTAGAAGAAAATCTGCATTTCTCTTGCCCTTGGAACTGTCCTTAGATGTTGTGTTGAGAAAGGCCAACCTTCATTTTAAATTTATGAACAATTTATAGCCAAAACAGAGCTGTTCTGCTCTTTCCTGTGGCCAATTAGTCTTATATCAAAGCACATATAGACAGACTTGCCTCGTGGACAACTCCCTAGGGAGGGGTTTCAAGTACATCCAACTGGATGGATTCCCCAGGGCAGACGCGGGACATGTTGGAGAGTTTGCATCTTTCCGCTAGCTGGAGAACGCCTTTGTTTTCACCCAGCAGAGTTAGAGAAGGTGGCCAGGAATTGCTTAGGATGCTGCTCCTGCAACCCAAACTAAGATAAGCAGAAGTTATTGAACAGATTGATGGATGTAGCAATATATATATACATATATATATATATATATATATATATATATATATATACATAAAATTGAATTGAAGTTAAATTCAATTTTATGTATATAGCCAGGGGTGCACACAGGCCGGTACTCGAGGGCTACGAGTCTACTGCACGTTTTAGATTGATCTCAGATTGGTCTATAATTAGCTAAAATGTCCGGGTCAAGAGATGTTTTTTTAAGTAAAGCTTTAATTACTGACTTTAAAAACCTGTGGCACATAGCCTAAGTTTACAGATTTGAAGTTGATTGGATCCCGTATTTTTGTACCAATAAGAGGAAACTAACTAATTATTTTACGTATGTTTATTGTGCATTCATGCTCAAACACTGATCTCAGAATCTGTGCTGTTCAATCAAGCCAAAGTCTTAAATTTGGTGAAAATTAAGTTTACTTATGTAACTTTTGTACATTAGCTGAGTTCAGCGTGGGTCCCTGCAGATGTTTCAGGTTTGAGTGTACACACACGCACGCACGCACGCACGCACGCACGCACGCACGCACGCACACACGCACGCACGCACGCACGCACGCACGCACGCACGCACACACACACACACCAAACTGCGAGCATATCGAGGAACCAAGTGAAAATCTTGATCTTACAAAAGAGCATCTATACATCATGGATATTCTTCTTTTTTTTTTTTTACCCACTGTAATTTTATTTCTTCTTTTACAGGGTATCAACTTCTGTCCAGGTCAAGAGGTCGAGGGTGTGACTACTCATGATCAGAAGGAACACACGCTGCAGCCAATCATTTTCCACCTGGGGCAGGACCCTGGAGAAAAGTACCCGCTCAGGTAAGGTGCACGGAAAATCCAAATGTGACTTTATCTCAAGCTAAATTGCAATGGACAGGAATGAGTAAGGAAGAAGAATAGACTCAGTCGAGAAAACTAGTAGCAATAAAAAAGGAATGGCATGTGGGTATGAGGTTGTTTTGTCTACGGAAGATAATTTTTGCCTGATCAATGCAGACTCACCGGCATGAAAAAGAAAGCGATGGATTGATCCTCTCATCCAGAGCACACATGATTGTACCCTCCTCTTTGATTGCAAACAGCTTCTTAATGATTGCTATCTGGCCCTTTACCCCCCACGTCGGCTCGCTTGCAGGTTAAAATTGCAAGATAAATTGTTCAGGCTTATAGAGAGAGCTAGTGCAGTTTAATGTATTTTGTGTTTCTGTGCCTCAGCCTCAAAGAGAGTTAAGAATTGCTTTGAGGAGATTGATGCCAAAGGACACTCTAAGGATGAACTAAAACTATTAGTAAATACAGATGCAAAGACAGATGAGCATAGAATTTCACTGTGTACCGCCAAAGCGCACCATTAACATGATCTTTCAGAAAAGAAGATGGCACAGCCTGACTCCATGACTAATACATTAAGATAATCTCAGAACGCTTTGATGAGAGAGTATTCTTTTTGTGCTTTCTGGCTCCCTCCTGGCATAAAACCTCCTACACTGACCTTTCTTTTCTGCCTTCTGCCTCTCTGCCTTTCACATTCTTGCTGTGGCCTTATCTGTTTCTGTGCTTCCAGCTCGAATTCCTTTCAGTTCACGAGTGAGATTGGATGATAAAACATTAATGTTGTTTTTCATTTGACCACCTTTTAGCCTCGCTATTCCATTGGAAGAAGGAGAAAAAAAAATCAAGAACCAATCAATATGCAGTCATGTGTTGTACTGAGTGCTAGGCGTTTACACATAGATACACACACACAGACCCTATATATATAACTTATATATATATATATCTATCTATATATATATAGATATATATATAGATAGATATAAATTAATATTATTTTTAGCTTCTGCACCGAGGGATGTGTGAGTTTGTTTCCAAGGTTACCCCATCCTACAACCTGCATGCCCTCATCTCCTTTTAGATTGACTCTGTTGTATACTTTTAACTTTTTATTATCTACAAACTTTTGTCTAACTTTTTATGAAGTTCCCATCTTCCCTTTGCTGATGTCCCTCTGCATCCACCAGGACTGTTCACAGGTCCCCCAGCTGGACTGGCTGCCTGGCCGTCATTAATAACTGTCACCACCTAAAGAGCCACTTAAGATGATGTAGGGCCTGTCTGCGCACATACCTTCACTACTGTCGCAGGCCGGGATACAGCAAAGAACACACACATAAAACACAATCCCCGGTTGAGCCCAGTTACACAAGAAAGTAGTGTTTATTATAATTAGTCTACGAGAGAATCTTCCATTCCTATTTTCTTTTTCTTGTACCTTGTTTCTTGTATGTCCAAATAGAGGGCCAGGGGCAGATTTGCTATCACAGCACACCTGCTACAAAACTGTGTTTTGGTGTTAAATTCTTAGTCTTGGTTTTTATGGAGGTGTTGTTTTGCTTTAAAGGACAGACCATAACCTGTGTAGCTACAATTTTAGTGTCCACATTTCAACCAGGTTATCCCAGAGTGCAGTGGAATATAATATTACCAGAAGGTCCAAAAGGCCTTGAAACATTAGATTTATGTCTTCAATTTGCGGAATAATAGCTAATTATTGATAACTCAGAGTTGGGCAATTGCTTCCAGTGATGGATGGCTGTTGGGTAAGCCCAAAGTGTTTTCCTTATGATAATACTAATAATAATTATTATTATTAATCTACATGCAACCCCTTTATGACTCAATTTAATTACTCTCACAAAAACAGTAACACATTTGATTGTAGTTTCACTATTCTTACATCACTCATGGGGAATTAGACATGTCTAAGTAGAGCTCATAAACTGCATTGTGTTTTTATTTGTTTGTTTGTTTGAACCAGGAGCAGGTTTATGCTCAATAGCCTGTAATGCAATAAGAAACAAGCTTGTTTGGTTTGTCAATAACAGGGTGCTGATTATGAACAGGCCTGCTCGTTTGCAACTCTAATCCAATTTATGCGCCACCTTGAAAATGGGCTAGTAGCATTTGTAGATAAGCACAGTTTTAGGACATTACCCACAGTTCTGGACTCTCCCATTGGCACCGTGTTTGATTTGAAACAACAGTCTGTACTTGTTTCAAATTAACGCTTTAGGTGCAGTGGAGCCCGACGAGACCTCTATGGGTGGTCCATCTGTCCAGAACTGAAGACGGGTATTGTCCTCGTGTGCAGCTACTCCACCACGTTCAGTAGCTACAGCTTCCTCTGACCTAATGTACTGAGATTAACACATCCTACTTTCTCACCACCCACCTCAGCTCACATCCCCAGAGCCCCTGCTCATCGACAGAGCAGTCCCAGCCCTGACACTACAGGCAGCCCAACACAGTCTGGCCTCATCTGCTGCTGCCACCATGCTCTCGCGTCTCCAATCAATAGTCCTCACTGAAGTGCTCAATTTCCACCAGGGTGGAGAAGCTGGTGAAGGGGAGGGGTGGGCAGGACAGATGTATTTGATTGTCTCCTCTGTTCCCCCACCTTCTGCTACTGTGTGGTCGAAAATGAGTGTGCCTACATGTGTGTGTGTGTGTGTGTGTGTGTGTGTGTTACTGCTATAGTGTTATGAATCAGTAATCAGAGTGGTGACACACCTGAGCAATGCCCCCATCCCCCATGGGTGCCATACATTATAAATCAAAAGACTCAATTTGCATAGAGGCTGCTTATTATTCCAGATTTTTTCTCCACACAAGTAAGCTAAGGGTTATAATCATGATAATGAGCAGTGCTGACTGTGAGCTTTTCATTAGTTGTATGAAGAAGGGGCATAAACAAATGATATTATTAGTCTTTGATTTAGAGGTCTGCACTGGAAGATTTTTCTGTGCATAGACAAAACAACAGAAAAGTTTGTTGTCTGCAACTTTCTCAGTGAGCAGCATGCATTGCTTTCACAGTTGTGTGCAGATATTTAGTGCTTGAAACGGTCTGATAAATCTTCCTCGCATTTGCTTCTATTAAGCTACTTCATCACAAAACAAATCATTCGGAAGCAAAATGAGATTTGTTTGCTGGTGGAGATCGTGTAAAAGAAGAAGTTGTGATTTGTAGATACCTGAAGCAATTCAGTCTGAAAGTTTGATTTTTAACCAGTCGGATTTTTCCTCCTATTAGAGTGGACGAAAATGCATTATGACAAATGTGGAGCACAAGGAGCGAGACTGATCCCAGTCAGCACACCACCAGTCAAGTAATTGTAGGGGGAGTAAAGAGTGGGAATCAGGGAAGGAGCAGGTGCTGGCTGATGGAGGAAGCCTTGCTGCCCTGTGGGAGATCTGAGAGGGAGGGTAGGTGTGAGCTGGACAGGGCCCGGGGTTATTACTCTAATTGACACTTCACCTCACACACATGCACATGGTCCCTGGGGGCCAATCAGAAGGTTGGCTCTGCAGTGGAGGGATGGATGGAAGACTGGCACAGGTGCTGCCGGCGAATGTATCAGGGGTGTAATTGCACTGCTGATATTTGTCTATCCCCGTGTCACGCCACCAGACGCCCACTCCCCCCACACACACACACTCAGCCCATTAACCCTACAGGTTCTATTGAGAGCAGCGTTCCTTTGAAAGCCTTCGGGGCCCCAGTGTTTTACACTCTGAATATAATAATGCACAGAGGTGCTCGGGTTCACTGGTGTCCAACAGCAGTAATTGAGAGACAGGGGGTGTGATGGGGGTCACACAGGTCACCCCTGCAGAGCTGGCTGTAGCAGAGGTGGCCAGAGTGGACAGTTGGCGTAAGTGTTTTTTGCGTTTGTGGTCTTTGATGCTGTGATTGGTCCTAATCTGATACAGTGAGTTAAGCTTGTTCATTTTATGTGTGCGTGTGTGTGTCTGTTAAATGTGTAATAAACACTTTAACAAGCACACAGGCCAAAGAGTCAAATAAAGAGAGTAGAATCTTTATATGTATTGACATGAATCCGAGGTAAAAATATTGTACGCGGCAATTACACTACATTTTGTGACTTATTACTGTAAAGAATAATATAGCTAAAAAAACTCAGACACAAATGCTGAAAACATTTTTGGCAACTAATTGATTATTTTTGTGTATTTACACAGTTCTGTGTATGTGTCTTTGTCATGTATAATTGTAAATTGTTGTGATTTAGACTATTGTTGACATACAAAAAGACATTAAAGATATCCATAGTACACGTTTTTTCTTCTTCTGTGAACTAACAGCAGATAATAAACCTGGTGACGATGTGTGTCGCATGTGTTTACAGCGTTTTGACTAAGGAGTACCAGGACGCCCTGCGCAGCATCTCTGAAGTCGTGCAGCAGCATGAGAAGACTCTGGTCCCTGGCATGCCGCAGCTCAACATGTGTGACGTGGCAGCGATGGTAAAAGTCACATTACACAAAATAAAATCTGCTTTTGAACTCATGGCTATTCATTATATTTTAAAAAATATATCCTTTGTTTTCTGTGCAGATAAATGTTGGTGTATGACAGTTTTTATAGAATATTCATTGTTTTTTTTTGGCTCAGCACCCTTTAAGTGTATAAAAACAGCAGATGTTCAGCCTTTACCTTTTTTTATTTGAAAAAAAAGCTACAATGACAAATCTGCTTGAAAATAATAAAACATTGGTCAATATCTGGGTAGAGAAGCAATAAGACTGTTTGTTTACGAAAGCGCCTCGTCACATTGATGGATTCATCGTCTTAGTCAGGACTTTTTCTTTGATTATGTGTCAATGTTTTTGTGATAATTGGTTTTAGGAATATTTTGAGGAGCTGTTGTGACCTGGATTGTCCTCGCTGGCTCATGCCAACTTCTTTGCTCTTTATTCATCTGTGTCACAACACTGCCTCCCTGTGGTCAATACAAAAGTCTTAAGTCTTAAATCGGTTAGAATAAATCAGCTTTTTTTGATGACTAATGCTGAATATTTTATTTCCCTGAGATAGCAATTATCTTCATTATTCACTTATTTATACAGTTCAGTTCAGTTTATTACTATAGTGGTCATTCACAACAAAAATTGTCCAAGGGCATTTTTACTGAGAACGCAATTCCAGTACAGAACAAATAAATCCATTTATAATCATATTTAAATGTAATTTAGTCTGCCTGGTTCCCTACAGCTCTATTTCCATGGACACAATTCTTAAAAAGTATTTCAGCCCTGAGTATAAGTTGTTTTAAAAATTAAGGTTTTTAGACCTAATCTTAAAAACGTAGCCCCTCTACCTTTTTAAGACCTGGTGTGTGCGTCCAGGAGCTGCTTCTGCAGGAGAGCATCCTCATATTTGGAGCTCTGCTTCCTATTCTACTTTTCGATACTCAATCTGAGAGCAAAGTGCGCTGTGGGGGTAATAAAAAACTATAAAATCTGGGTGTTCATGATGTGTGGACGTTTGCTAAGGTACAGGATACAGGTTGATGCTAAACTAAATGGAAGCGTCAAACTCTAAACAAACAGTTAAACATCATCCTGAACGTAAATAGTAGTGTGGATGGTCTGACATGCTCGCACGTACAGTGATGACTGTTGTCTTTTGCAGAACTGGGCGCCTGCTGGCTGTGAGAAGTTAGGAAAATGTCTGAACGTGCCCAAGTCTCAACCCTGGAAGTGTCAGTGGCCACACTGAGAGCAAAGCTGCAGCCCTCGACAGAGAAACAACCAACCTGTTTGTTGAAATCTTTCTAAAACTAATTAAAATGTATGTTGAAGAACCGGACATTGGTTAAAAAAAAAACAAAGGAATTATTTTGGTATAGCATCTTCAAAATAGTTGTGAGATGAAAAGAAATGCTGTATTAAAGATTAAGATTTTTTTTAATGGTGGACAGTAGAAAGGGCGATGTATTTATGATCATTCTGCTGTGGAAAAAAATGCACAAATATATGAAGTCCATTCAGTGTCTTATGTTCTGTAAATGATAAATTATATTTGTTGTATAATGGGAGTTTGGGATTTATAAACCCTTGACTCCGACAGATGGAAGTTTCCATTATATTGTAACAAAGAAGGTTCACCCTTTTTCACTTCATAAGTTTTTACATATCTTGACAGGATGAAATAAAAAAACAATTTGTTTTTCAGTTTAAGTATTTAATGAAAACAAAAATAATTTGTAGTAATTTGTGGAAAACTGAATACAACCTTAGTACTTCCAGGGGAATTAAGATATGAAATGACATCCAGATGCTGTTCATGTGTTTTATGAACTGATCAGCAGCAAGTGTTCATCACTTTTGTTTGCCCTTCTGGAGCATTCAGGTATGATGAAGAGAAAAGCTGTCAGCAATAATGCTAGTAAAGGAATTCCTGCTCGCCATCTGGAGACTTAAGATGTCTGACTTGTTTGGGGCAGCCTCTAGTCTGTCAAAACATCATAACTATGGGTTTTTTCTTCTTTTTTTTTGGACTAATGAGCCTACAGTGAAAATGTTTTTTTCTTATTTGCACCTCATAATAACCACGAAGCATGGTGGTGGCGGGATGATGGTTTGTTTTACAATTGACATATGATAGAACTCAAACATAGTCAAACTAGAGTTAAGTTAGTCACTGATTGTTGTGGACAATATTAAAGTTTCTTGGAGGATGTTGCTTCACTGCAGTTGGGTGTTGTGGTGGCTGCCTTCTTGTACAAAATGGATAGAGTAATGAAGGATGAGGACTATTGCTGACATCGTCATCAAATCCTCAAATCATCTTTCAGTCTTCCAAGAAAAAGCAACTCTAAACACACTTAAAAGCTGGTTGTAGAATAAAGTATTTGAACTGTAAGGATTAGGTCCAGTTTAGCTGAACTCAAACTTTGATCAAAAGTAGTCATTTTTTCCAATAATTCAACAGACGATTCTAGTTAATGTACAGTTTGTTGAGGGATATTTAAATTACAACTTAAAGTTTTCTGACTTTTGTATAATTTGTACCGCATGTTGATTTTGGATGATTAAAAAAAAAGTTGATTTTTTGCCATTAAAGATGTATTTTACAATCAACAGACGTTATGTATCATTGTACATTGTGCGTTCACACTAGAGGATGTTTTATGTATTTTTTAAATTTGTTATAGCTTAAAAACTACCTGTCAATTTATTCACCAGTGAGCTCAGCAGAGTCAGATCCCAAGGCTTTATTTAACGTTATCTAAGGAAAACATATTTGCTTTAAATTTGAATGAACCTACTCTTGATGGAGTTTGACGCATTACTGGCAGGTTTTTGTTATCTGGCCGGAGTGTTCCCATTCACCAGTCCAGTGGCAGTGCACGAGTCTGTCAGGTAACTTGTCTTCAGCTTCTGGAGCTCATCATGCTTGTGGTGCTCCATACAGTGCCTCGCGAAAGTATTTGGCCCCCTTGAACTTTGTGACCTTTTGCCACATTTCAGGCTTCAAACATAAAGATATAAAACTGTCATTTTTTGTGAAGAATCAACAAATAGTGGGACACAATCATGAAGTGGAACGAAATGTATTGGATATTTCAAACTTTTTTAACAAATAAAAAACTGAAAAATTGCACGTGCAAAATTATTCATCCCCCTTAAGTTAATACTTTGTAGCGCCACCTTTTGCTGCGATTACAGCTGTAAGTCGCTTGGGGTATGTCTCTATCAGTTTTGCACATTGAGAGACTGAACTTTTTGCCCATTCCTCCTTGCAAAACAGCTGGAGCTCAGTAAGGTTGGATGGAGAGAGTTTGTGAACAGCAGTTTTCAGTTCTTTCCACAAATTCTCGATTGGATTCAGGTCTGGACTTTGACTTGGCCATTCTAACACCTGGATATGTTTTTGTGAACCAGTCCATTGTAGATTTTGCTTTATGTTTTGGATCATTGTCTTGTTGGAAGACAAATCTCCGTCCCAGTCTCAGGTCTTTTGCAGACTCCATCAGGTTTTCGTCCAGAATGGTCCTGTATTTGGCTCCATCCATCTTCCCATCAATTTTAACCATCTTCCCTGTCCCTGCTGAAGAAAAGCAGGCCCAAACCATGATGCTGCCACCACCATGTTTGACAGTGGGGATGGTGTGTTGAGGGTGATGAGCTGTGTTGCTTTTACGCCAAACATAACGTCTTGCATTGTTGCCAAAAAGTTTGATTTTGGTCTCATCTGACAGAGCACCTTCTTCCACATGTTTGGTGTCTCCCAGGTGGCTCGTGGCAAACTTTAAACGACACTTTATATGGATATCTTTGAGAAATGGCTTTCTTCTTGCCACTTTTCCATAAAGGCCAGAATTGTGCAGTATACGACTGATTGTTGTCGTATGGATAGAGTCTCCCACCTCAGCTGTAGGTGACCTCTGACCTCTGCAGTTCATCCAGAGTGATCATGGGCCTCTTGGCTGCATCTCTGATCAGTCTTCTCCTTGTATGAGCTGAAAGTGTAGAGGTACGGCCAGGTCTTGGTAGATTTGCAGTGGTCTGATACTCCTTCCATTTCAATATTATCGCTTCCACAGTGCTCCTTGGGATGTTTAAAGCTTGGGAAATCTTTTCGTGTCCAAATCCAGCTTTAAACTTCTCCACAACAGTATATGGGACCTGCCTGGTGTGTTCCTTGTACTTCATGATGCTCTCTGCGCTTTAAACGGACCTCTGAGACGATCACAGTGCAGGTGCATTTATACGGAGACGTGATTACACACAAGTGGATTCCATTTATCATCATTAATCATTTAGGTCAACACTGGATCATTCAGAGATCCTCACTGAACTTCTGGACAGAGTTTGCTGCACTGAAAGTAAAGGGGATGAATAATTTTGCACGCCCACTTTTTCAGTTTTTTATTTGTTAAAGTTTGAAATATCCAATACATCTCGTTCCACTTCATGATTGTGTCCCACTTGTTGTTGATTCTTCACAAAAAATTACAGTTTTATATCTTTATGTTTGAAGCCTGAAATGTGGGAAAAGGTCACAAAGTTCAAGGGGGGCAAATACTTTCGCAAGGCACTGTATATCTTAGATTGTTTTGTACCTTAGTCCCTTTTTTTAAAGTAAATGTGAATGTACAGCCTCCATTTCTGTTGCAGCCCCTTGTGTCATGAGTCAGAGTGCAGTAGCTGTATGCCTTTTTTTTGTTGCTTCTTTTTTGGTAATAGTGTCGTTGTAGTTTCTGGTGTGCACATTTAGAGCAGAGTCTTACAGTCATTTCCTTTTTATCTCAAAGGAAATTGCATGTTTCAGGAAATGGACTGAATAAGCTGTCTTTTGCAAATACAAAATTGTTCATCATGTCGGAGAATGACAACAACGTATCAACCATGGACGTGGACACTGCTTTTCTCAAATCCAAGAGGGGAATTGTGAAAGCAGCAGAAATGGTGAGATGTATTTGTATCTCTTTTATAACTTTGTACATTTCTAATTTAGCTATACGTGCACTATGAAACGGCTAAAATGCTCTTGAAGTGAACACATTTGAAAGAGGAAGTGAAACTGCAAGGCAATGAGCTGGTGCCACCGGCTTCTTGACTTTAAATGTTCACGTTATGCCTAGTTAGTTGATACCAGTGGCCATGGTCCAAAACAGCATTTGAGAATCTAAAACAGAAACTCAGTTTGATTAAAGATCTGCGGAAACTCAGTTCCTCTTTCAGCGTGCTGCACGAATTAAGGGGAAGACCTGATGTGCATCCTCTGTTGGAAATTCACACTTAAAATCTTAAATGTTTCCTTTCATGTGTTTATTCTGTATCTTCTCTCCTTCTTTAGGTGACTCTGTTTGTGGCGTTTGTGTGTTTCACCACAGCATCCACACCCAGATACATTGCAGCCTCAGTGATGGAGTTTCTCATCACGTCACTTCTACTGCTGTTATACGTGCTGAAGCTCAATAAGAGGCTTACTTTCTTCTTTTGGCCTCTCGTTGTGAGTGTTGTCTACAACACCTCATTAAACATTGTATATTTTGTAAATGTACATAAACTGTGATAAGAAAATGGCAATATAAGTTTTTTTTTCTTAATTTCTCTACAGGATGTTTTCAATTCAGTGTTTGCAGCAATCTACCTTGCTGTCTTGAGCCTGATAGCGATGACTTCATACACAGCCAACGGCACCCTGGCAGGAGGGGTGAGAATCATTCTATTAATCTACCTTAGATCCAGACAAAACTTTTATTTGTTTTAGCCAAGCAATATGAGTCTCTTGAGTACTTGGCCTCTGTCTCACACAGAGACTTGTTTCCAATTCTTACGTGGACAGTACATTTGCTTGTTTTACAATACATTCATTTCTGGAGAGGAAAACCTAACATTTTAATGGCTTTAATGGGACCTCCCCCTTACTCCTACCCCAGGCTTAACCTTGTGCCCACAACCTGACAGCACTCCAAGTGTGTTGGAGAGGAGTGAAATAAAATGCATTCATTCTGTACTTGCAGATTGTGTTTTTCCTGTCAGCTGGACTGCTGTGTGTGGACATCTACATGCTTTTCAAGATCATCACATTTAACAAATCAAGAAATGTAACACAGAATGAAGCTAATGAAGAAAAGAGCTGAGTGTTAAAACAACATCTTAGTGTGCTAAAACCCCTGAAGCAAGTTTGGGTTTACCACGTTTGTGATTTGAAACCGTTTGTGCATCAGTCAGTGTGTTTTTGCAACTTAAACATTTGTAGCCTGATTTTCTTAAAGGAGACATATATGATTTTTTTTCTAACTAATATTAATACCTTTTCCTGACATGTCAAGATACCTCTGGGTTACAGTACAAAAGATAAATTTTTCAACCCTATCTTTACCGCTCTGTTCATCAGACCTAGTTTTAGACAGCAGATGTTACCGGACCTCTTTTCAAATTAGTGTTGCAGCTTTTTGTGATCCACTTCAGAGTACGTGGAATCAGTTTCCTCCAAGGGATCCAAGACTTCTTGGATCAGTCAGTACCTGGAATCAGATCAGATGAGTCCTTTATCCTTCAACTCCATTTAAACTATCGTAGGAATCCTGCGGGCGAAACAGGAACGGCTAGATGAAAACATGGAAGTAGCACACCAAAGTGCAGTAACAAGAAATGAAGGGAGTTAAAATGAGTTGCAATTCCTACAAGCCCCTGATTTACCCTGATGTCAGTAACAGGCCTAATAGCCCAACTATTTAAAAATAAAAGATCCGGATCAATCCTTCAGATCAGCAGGATTCACCCATCAGCACTTCAGAGGTCCAGCAAACGCAGTGGTGTGAAGTTGAGTGTAGATACAGATGGAGAGGGTGGATAACTATTCTCTGATCTGGATCTGTGACATCACATTACGAGAACTTTTCGGATTTAGTCTAAGTGATGGGTTAGTTCTTGTTTTAGTTTTGTTTCATATGTTTGTTCTTGTTTTAGTTTTGTTTCATATGTTTCCTTTAATATTTGTTGATGCTGCATATAACACACACACACACACACACACACACACACACACACACACACACACATATATATATATACATATATATATATATATATATATATATATATATATATATATATATTTTTTTTTTTTTTTTTTTTTTTTTTTTTAATATACTTTTTTTCATCCATAGTTATGCCATGTATATTAAATTGTCATAGGCTTGCCAACACTTGTACAGAAACAAATGTGAATAAAGAAGATTGTAAGTATCTTGTGATATCCTGAGCTGTATTCTTCCTCTCAGGGAATAACAGGCAGTGTTGTAGTCTCTGCAGCTGCATGGGGGCATCACATTTCACATCTGGAGAGAGCAGATGTTGCGCCTCTTGGAGCTGCGTTTCCGCGCTGTCATTGTTTCCGCTTCCACCCTCGAGAAGCCTCACGCCTCCACACAGCCCTTTTTTTTCTTTCCCCTGCCCTGAGTCCGAGAGTTCTCCGCTATCTAAAGTTTGGAGAGGATCTTTCTTCCAGCATGGGGGACATCGAGGCTCCCAGCAGCTCCAGCGGGCCGCGCCAGTCCGCCCTGCTCTCGCTTCTCCCGAGCAAAGAGTTCGCCACATCCCGGAAAGGAATGCTGCTCATTGCTGAAGTGGTAAGAAGTGAGCAGAGAAGTTGTGCCAGCAATTTAAAAACCGCTAGATCAGGACATTGTTTGCAGATAATACGCACAAACGCCAACGCGCTGCGCGTTTTTGGACACTTTGACGCGTCTAAAGTTGCGACTGTTGTTTCCTCTTCACTTCTTCTGCAGATGATTTTGATGCGAATTTATAAGATACAGTCGGGCATAACGGATTTATTGCCACTTTGGCGTGAATTTAATTTAAGTTGAAATAAACGGCCACTCCCTTGAACAGTTTTGTTAAAAGTTTTCTAAAAAAAGCCCGTCAGTCAAGCCAAATAACAGTCTTTAATGTCAGATCCGAGAATTTAGAAGGAATTCAAAAATGCATATATGCTTTTTAGTATTCCAAGCTAAGTGGATCTTTAGTAAAGCAGGAACTGATAGGTGGGGTTTAGGGGGATCACCAGCATCATGAGTTCACTGCAAGGGTCTTCACTGAGAGCACTGTTTATGTCACGAGAGAGAGCACATATCTCCATCTCAAGCCTGATTTATGGTTCTGCGTTAAATCGACGCAGACCCTACGGCGTAGGCTCTGCGTTGGTGTAACGCGGAACCATAAATCAAACTTCAGTCACATCCATCACTCTGCTGCCACAACACACGTCCTGGAGCTCTGTCCTCCATGTGGGAATGCAGAGCTCCACAATAAAGCCTCTTTACTGCAGCTTCGCAGTGTGACTGTGGGTTAAACCTTCTGGATCAAATCCTTCTGTAACCCATCTTAAAGTAAAACACAAAAGTGTGTTCATACTTTATCATGTTAGGATCACGTATGGGAAAAGGTGCACACATGGTGAATATTGTTGCAAAGTACAGAGTCAAAACCTTTGAGATATACTGTACATGCTTTCTGACCTAATTTAGTCCGAAGACCACTTCTTAACAAAGAAGCATCTCAGAAATGAAAGTATGCAACACATGAGTCAAGGACTCATTCATCAAAGGGTAGAAATGAAGGCGGCTCTTTGTTTGGGGATGGTTTCTTTTATTAACCTTTAAGCCCATCAATCTATTAACTATACCAGTTTCTTCTTGTTCAGAGTCACAGGGGTCTGCTGGAAACTATCCCAGCTTTACGTGAAGTCAGCACACACAGCAAAATCACCGGTGCTAAATTGAGACGGTTAAATTCAATACTAGAAAAATGTGTATATGTGTCCACTTTTTTAGCGTTACTTTAACACTTTGAAAATTGTTTATTATCTAAGACTGAACCAAAGTTACTCCAACACTTGATGAATACTGGTGAGCACAGATAAGTGTTGATCCCATGAAGTTGAAAATGGTGTGGTCAATTTAACACTGCAGGTGTTGGAAAGCATGTCACACAGGACATAGACACTAACACTTGATGGAATTTACTCTGAAAGTGTTACTTTTAATCTAAATGGTGTTAAAATAACACTGACAAATGAACACTGGCTGATTCGCTGTGTAAACCTGCATGTTTTTGGACTGCAGGAGGAAACCAGAGCAACTGAGAGAACCCGTGAAAGCACGGGAAGGACATGCACAGTCCACATAGACAGCTGGGATTTGAAACCAGGAACTTTCTGTAAGGCAACAGTGATAAGCAACAACGTGGCTTCTTCCAAGGCCATCAGTTGCTAAATCTTCCACCTGAAAAATCAACAAACTCAGTCAGCAAAGACACTTTTCATCTAGACTGTAAATTCAAGCTTGACGGTCCTGTAACAATGAACCTGAGGGATTCAGGTTCTACTGAACCACTCTCGAACATCTCCAGCTGCATGTCTACTAAACTGGTTTAACAGAAAAAAAGGACGTGAAACCCCACATCCATTTTAGTGGAGGGCACTTCAGCCTGAAGTCCGTCACTCAGAAGCCTTCAGTCACTCAGAAACCTTCAGAATGGGTTCTGTTGTGTTTCTGTTGCAGGTTTTTAACACGTCTCTGGGGGTGAATTTGAATAAGGCTCCTTAAAATCTAAAGACTTCACGTAAAGTTCAGAAGTGTGAAACACTGGTATCTGTCAATACAGTACCGCATTGTGCCGTGTATTCTGTGTGTGTGGGATGTCCTTGTCGTTGCTGAGAAGCTCTTGAGTCATTATTATCTCGTTAAAAGGAAAAGCTTACAGCCAGCGTCGTACCAATCCTGCAGAGCTGATTGTTTGACATGAGGCCAGAGGGAAAGCAGATCACAGCTCTGCTGTTCTGACGAGTATATTAGTCAGACAGATATCCTGCTGAGCAAGCATGACCGCGCCAGACCACCGTGCATTAGTCATCAGGACCCTCCTTCAAAAACAGACTTGATAAGGAATGTGAGATCACAGCAGGAGGAATAATGTTTTGCAGTGTTTGAAAACACCTCAAAAATGCAAACAAGCTGCCAGTAACAGAAACTATAAGTGGTGAACGTGCATGAACCGTGGTGCCTCCTCCCTTTGTAAAACAACGAGTATTGTTAGAATTTTCTTCTCAGAATACATGTTACTCACCTCGAAGGTTTACAATGTTTTGTCATTTAAAAACCCTTTTATACACCCACAACAGACTTCCTGCACCAGCCCAAACAATCCAGAGTAGGGTGTATGTTTATCTCAGTATTTAGACTAGAAAGACCTTGCTGATTATTGATTAGATGA
Organism: Cololabis saira; assembly: GCF_033807715.1. Taxonomy (NCBI): domain Eukaryota; kingdom Metazoa; phylum Chordata; class Actinopteri; order Beloniformes; family Belonidae; genus Cololabis; species Cololabis saira. The sequence goes on along the minus strand of NC_084588.1, from coordinate 26,643,946 downwards.
ATCCTCTAAAGCTCTGTTTCACACTTTTGTATCTTTGAAATTTGAGTCTCTTTGGCTTTTTTGTTAGTGTGGCCTTGAGCCTTGAGCTGTGGGAGCTCTGCAGTAGTCAGTCACTCATTAAAGCCTCGTGTCACTCCTTCCCCAAGACAGTTGAAAACAACAGTGTTAATGTTCATTCAGTTACTTTATTGTAAATCTACAGATTTACCCATGCCGTTCTGTTCTGCTTTCATTTTTACGTTCATATGAAAACAGGGAAACTCTGGAGTTTCCCTGTATTAGTTATCTCATTTGGGTATATCAGCATTTGTGCAGGCGAGCAGCTGCACCAGTTTCGGTTCATTCAGAGGGAGATCATCCCCTCGGGCCACTGCAGGGCAACCCACTGAGACAAAGTAAAGACAATCTGAGACTGTGGCGTCTGGACTTGCTGTGGTCTGCTCTGACACGGCGTGTCCACCTCTTCTAGGGGAGAGCTTCAAAGAACAGACAGGCTCGCTGTACTTGCACAGCAATTAACTGCTCCACAAGTATCCTCTTTCATGACTACAGTTGAGGGTTGCTGGGTGTTTGCACCAGCGTGTTCGTGGGTAAAAGATACAGAGGAGGGATATAATGTTTAAGACAATGTGAATAAACTTTATCCCAGCTGTATCTCTCAACAGGAAATGGGCCCAGAGCTGTAATGCAAGCAGACTCCCAGCTTTGAAGTACTGGACCATTTATTTCAGGGGTAGAAGACCCGAGATCACAGAAGTTTGTTTTGTAATTTGGGTTGAAAATGCAAATTCGGCTGTGACCTCTACAAGCTTTGTTAAAAAAATGCACACACACACACACACACACACACATATATATGTATGTATTTATATATATATATATATATATATATATATATATATATATATATATATATATATATATATATATATATATATATATATATATATATATATATATATACGTATTTTATATCTTATCTCTTTCTGTTTTCCAGGCTCTTTCCTTCATATCTTTTTTTTGCTTCGCGGCGTCAGCAGCAGCTGCCTTCGTGACCGTCCCCCTGCTGGAGTTCCTGGCTGCTGTTTTCGTATTGTTTGCTTACTCGACCAAATTCAACGAGAGGTTTAAAGGCTTCTGCTGGCCTCTCATGGTGAGAGCAGTTTTCATTTCAAAGCTATTGCAACTTGCTGCTGAACCCGACATCATCCCTTTCGCGATGAATTGGAAAAATAGAGAACAAGATCACGCTGTGTCCCTGAGTCATGTGTCTTCTCTTAAAGGATTTCATGAGATGTGTGACTGCTGCCATTATCTATTTCATTGTCTCCATAATGGCAGTGTCCAAATATGTGGACGGCTCCTCCAAAGCTGCAGGGGTAGGGCTCACTTTTAAACTGTCACACCATAAGTATATGTGTTGCTAAGTACACGCTGTGCACTTGGCCATAGTTTGACATGCTCATCTTTTGTTTCAGCTGTAGTTCTTCTCTGTATTCTCCTAAAATGTCCTTGTTTTTGCAGATATTCGGGTTTATCGCCACCATTGCCTTTGCCATAGATTTTTATCTCATTTTTAATGAGCTGGCCACTTTCTTAAAGCAAGGAGGGGGGTCCAATGAGGAGCCCTCAGGACAGCAAGGTAAGAACATAAGCAAACATCTACTGAATAAAACAGTGCAAGAAACTAACACACCATGGGTTTCATTGACATTTCCTGCAATTTAATGTGAATGCCTCACATGCAACATGTAGTAGTAACTGTTTGATTTACATATCAAAGACTATTTATGAAGGCATGTTTTATATTCAGGATAAAAATATAACATAACTTAACGTGCTCCTATCGTTATTGTATGATAGAGACTTGTTTCAGATGATGTACCTTAGTTTTTTTCTTGAAAAATATGTAAAAATGAAATATGTCTGAAACAATTAGCACTGTCGTGCCAAATGTCATTCACATATCCCCTGCTGTTCACGGTAGCATAAACAAAAAAGCCTTTTGTAGATGATAATCTTTAACTCAAACTCAGTTATTGTGGATACAGATGGCTACGCCGGCTGACGATCCATGAATCAAATATTTTTGATTAGCAGTACCTGGAGGTTATTTGCCCTCTCAGATTCAGGAGGTTGTAAGGATTTGCTCAGACTGTCATTTATACCGTACTTTTTTCACATGAATGTGTAACTGTGTTGCAAGGGTCCAAGTTTATCTGCAGTTAAAATAATAATCATTTTCAGGCAAACTTCAAATGATTTGCTGTCTCAGTAATGTCGTAGCTGTAGGTTATGATACAGGATGCTCGATTTAATTAAAATGCCTGTTGTTTCCCCCCACATCCTCAGCCCTTTGAGAAGCTTCTCAACTTTAGAGTTCATATACTGAACCAATGCTCCTCTGATGGGAGTGGTGTAGGATTAAAAAAAAAGAAATAGTTGCTGTATTTTCAAATTACAGTGTTTTATCGTCATTTTTTTTGTTTGTGCCAGATTCCTCCCGACCGCATCCTCCAAGATTGTTTAATGCACCAAAACCTCCAATTCTGAAGTTTGATAAAAACACAGCACAATATACTTTCCTCTACAACATCACATCTTGACCTCAAAAGCGTTCATCATGCAGGACTTGTTTTGTTTGTTTTTGTTGTTGTTGCTGTCTTGCCAGAAGCTCTGTAGAGATGCCAAAGCTTCACTTATTTATGTACCTTATCCAATGAAAGAACAAAGCAAGAAGTACCGCTAAGTCTGTGTTTTGTCTCTCCTTTTTTTCTAGATGATATTTCAGACTCAGACTCGGACTGAAATCTCAGGGATCGTCGCCAGGAGATGTTTCATCTCAACATTTGTGAAGAGGTACCAGTGCTGGGCTGCCATTTGCAAAGACCTTCAAGAGTCTCATTATTCCAAAATGCCGCGTTAAAACCGTTAACGGCAGAAATCACAACAGCACAACAGGATCAAAATGTTTTTATTTTGGTTCATTTCACGCTTCTGTTTGTAGTTGTGGAAATCTGGAGACCTGTATAAAAGTTCTGTGGCACATTTCTGACACTATTCGTGTCACCAGTGCTTTCTGATATTCCCATTTAGTTTATAGAAATAACACAGCTCATGTCTCATACTGGGTGTCTTATCCACATGCAGTTATCAAAAAATATCCACTTTTCCCAAATCCCTGCTGATACTTCGTAAAGCTGTGAAACTGTCCTGTCTCTTTTCTTTTTTTTAGTAGTTGTATAATCAAAATAAGGAAGCAAATATCTAAACCTGAAATCATGACTAAAACTGATTTTTGAAAACTTCTTATGACCGTGTTTTAAACTAAGTCAAACTAAAACGCTAGATTAATGGCCTTAACAAATAAATACTTACTAACTCCTTCATAATTTTATAAAATCAAAGCTGTTCAGATCTTATTATGTGGAAGTGATAAAATAATACGTGACATACAGTTAACAGAGTTCAGATTAAAACCTGCATGTGCTGTACATAGACGAGGAGATTGGTTGGCTGGTTACAACCTAACTTTTGTAAATCTACAGGAATGTGTTTTCAGTCATTTGAGGATGGTGTGTGAAGACTGTTGTATCTTCTTATGTTTTAACACCTCGGTAACGGTGACATGCTGTACTCCATGGCAGCCTGTTAATGATTGTGTGATGCTGTGTTTATGTCCCAGGTACATTTCGTTTGGGCAAAATTAAAAAAGAAAGAAATGATGCTACACTTCCAGACTTTGCAGCCTGGCCAGCCATACCCATTATCTGACATAATTCTCTCTTGGGAAATAGCTCTGGTACCCCTCCCATACACAGCTACTTCCACTGGTACAAAACGTACCAAACCTTTCACAGAGTGGACATGTGGGTTTTAAAAAATTACTCATATAGTAGCATCTAAGAGCCAGAAAAACCAACCAAAATAGCTGTAAAATCCTTAATAATTCCAGGAATCAAGTTTTACTGCAAAACTGACAACAGTCATTCACCAGCGTTTCTATTCTAGATCACGTTATTTGGATGCATTTTCTTGTTTATTTTTGATACTAGTGTGTGGTTGTGTGCCTGTCCAGTGGTATTCAGAGGTATTTTCTTCTGCGTTCATCGGTACAATCCTGCAGAGATCAAAGTTGAATCCAGAGGAACTACAATAATTCTTTGAAGTAAAGAATGAAGACAGCTGGCTCGGCTAGAACTTTCCCTTTCAACCCAAAGTTACAGAGACCATCTAATCATATGTTTCAGTTCCTCTGCTGTATCTTTCTGCCTCAACAAGTCTAGATTATGCAGTATTTCTTTGAGAAAATCTAAATAGAAATTGTGTGACTACATTTCGATTCTGCATGTTTTTTCATTGTTCTCCTTATCCACCTCTCCCGATGCACGAGAGAGCGTCACTGTCTGGTCATGTGATACAAACTGCACAATGTGATTGTCAAAATGATGCTGACTGCAAATTGGAGTAATTAATCCAGTGTAAAACTCTGTGGCATCTTTGTGTGTAGTAAGGCTATACCAGGTGAGAGCTATACGCTGACACTGAAATGTAAAAGCACTAAGCTGATCAAACTCCTTGCTGAACTGTTATATGTGAAACTTTTTTCCTTCTTTTTCAATGTGTTGTTTTTGTTTTGTTTTTGAATAAAAACTCTTTTTAAATAATGGTGCTTTATTGAAATAGTCACTAAAAACTGATGCCAAGATATTTAGTATATTTTAAATACAAAAATACAACCGAGCACGGCTCCACGCTGTACAAGACTGATCCTGGTGCATTTGTTACGAAAAGCAGACATAGTTCAGATCAAGTCCCAATCTGGAAACTTTTGTTTTCGAACCTTCATTTCATCTCCTAACTAAAAATTATTTAAAACATAATGTAGCACAAAGTTACACACACACACACACACACACACACACACACACACACACACACACACACACACACACACACACACACACACACACACACACACACACACACACACACACACACACACACACACACACACACACACACACACACACACACACACACACACACACACAGAAAAAGCTGAATCTTAGTAGCTTTTTACAAAGATAAGGTCAATTTATGTAAATCAATAATCATTATGAATTAGTTTGATTTTCTTGTTTATAGCGTCACTCAAAAAAGAAAAGAAAATCCACTACTGAAAGTTAAAAATATAAATACAAATGTGATTGTCTTTTTATACAAGCATGTCAGTCACCAAAACCAAGAGGAATAACAAAGAATATTGTTAAATTATTTAAAATGTGACCAAAAGCCTGATAAATCAAGCATTTTTTGGCTATTAATTAGGCCGTAGAACATTTATTTTATCAACAAACACACGTTTAGTCCTTTCATCAAAAACAACTGCTCAGTTGTACGCCAAAGTAGAAGAAAAAACGTTTAAGATAAAGGCCAGGAGATGGCGCCATTGAGTCGATTTAGACCCGCAATCTTGATTAGTTCCTCAAGCCTGCAGAATCAGGAGAGTCACGAAGTTTCAATATATTTAAGAAATATAAGACATCTGAAATTAAATGTCCTCCTTCATTCTCACAAGAGTCATCTTCCTGTTTCTTATTAAAAACAAAATCACTGAAGGAATGACAAATCTGTTTTACAGTCTGTTTCAACGTCACAGATACAGGTATTATACACGAGGTGTTTGGTAACATACTGTTATACATAAATGTTTTATACAACCAAATACAGAGCAAAATGCAAACAGTACCATCTTTCTGCCCCGCAGTCTCCACTTTCACTCATCTGTTTATTCAATTTTCTACAACACAAGTGTCACGGCTGAAGGCATCACGAAATACAGCGTTCAGGTCCAGGCACCCTGTGAGTTCATTTCAGATGGGTTTTTTTTTTTGTTTGTTTGTTTGTTTTTTCTAAAAAATTGAAGAGTGAAGGAGTGCAAATTCCTGAGATGCAGTTTACAGAGTCATTGGTCTCAATCGCCCATGTTGAATTTTCTTTTAAATCAATCTCACACCTTGGACATGAGCAAAGGGAACAAAATAACCACTTACCTTTAAACGAAAACAAAACGTTTTAAGAAAAATAGTGAGAGAATATTTTGGACAATAATCTAGGAAAAACTAAGGTATGAACTCTCTCCTCATAACAACAACACAGTGTCAAACTGAATCCCAGAAGGGCCAGTGTCCTGCATGTTTTAGATGTTTCACTGCTTTAACACACCTGATTCTAATTAATCATCATCACCAGTTTGACATCAAAGTCTGGATAGTTCTGTTGATGACACAGTCACTTGTATCATGGTGCAATGAAGCAGGGAAACATCTAAAACCTGCAGGGACACCGGCCCTCGAGGACTGGAGTCCGACACCCCTTGGTCTTTAAAAGAATGACTATGTTAAACTGACTTGGGGAACCATTTTTGTACTTGTCTAGGTCTCACAAAATAATAGACTGTTGGAGAAGCTGATATGAGGTTAAGTCCAAGAATCTGGAAAAAATAATTATTTGGGATTGATTCGGCACAACCTGAGATGGATGGTTCAGTTTTGTATACAAATTGTTTAATTTGTATTCAGTCGTTATAATTTTTACCACTAGATGGTGTATTGGGAACATTTTAACTTAGAGTATTTTGAGTCTGTACTGTCAATGTACAATTTCTTACAGCTATCATCTTGATAGCAGCTTATGGTAGAATTTTGAAAGAAGTTTTCAAAGTCAGCTAAGACAAAGAGAAAACTGCATGTCGCTGTTCCAGAGGCATCCTGGTCAACGATTTTATTTATCTTAAGACTTCACAGCCAGTGGAATGATATAAGCAAATTCCACTTAAGGGATCCTTCTCTTAAAAACCTCATTCACAGTGAAATAAAATTCCTTCGAGTCCACACAGACCGCAGTTTGAGTGAAGTAACCTTGTAGCGCTTAATGAAGTTTCTTCACACAAATTTTTTGAATTTCAGACCTACAACACATTCCTAAAAGTTTGGACAGTAAAGCTTTAGCCACTCTGTCTTGATGCTATTCATTCTCACAACGGTGAAGACGTTCCTTCACCGAGGATACCAAACAATGCTGCATTTCAGTTGTTATTTTGTCCCATTTTTTCTGTAAGCTTGAAAGGTACAAGAGGTACAGCGTTCAACCCATCCTCTGTTGGACTGGAGGCAGGCCAGCCCAGCACTTTGTTGAAGTGCAAAGATGTCCCTGGAAAAGATGCTGTCTTGAAGGCAGAATATGTTGTCCTTCTCTGCATGAATGCTGCCATCACAGAAGCGTAGATGACGTTTCCCAGGGGCGCAGAATCAACCTCACTACAGACTCTGGTTTTTGGACTTGTCTCTGGGAACTCTCTGGATAGTTGTTTTCATCTTTGGTCTGGAGCATGTTATATCCACCTTTTCCATAAAAGATCCAGAGTACCGGCTCATCTGAGCTCAATATACAATCCCGCTGTGTGATGGTCGACCCCAGATCCCCCAGAACCCACAAACGTCAAAGGCCGCCCCTGGAAAAGGTTAACGAAAGGCTCCCTTCTTGCACAGGGACATTTTTGTGACTGCAGATACAGATTATAGTACTTGACAAAGGAGTTCTTGCTTTTTACACACTGACAGTCCTCTTATATATAACTTGAGTAGTTTAATGATGCCGAATGAACTGAAATCCACTGAACATCATCTGGAGATCTTTGGCCCTCAAACATTCAGCCTATCATGGATCCTCAGGACAAACACCTGTTGACATCGGCTGTCTGACATAAGATATTTATTTATTTGTCTTGCCTTTCACCTCCTTCACCAGCACTAAACGGTCTCAGTACCAGTTATTTTCTGGAATGTGTTGCAGGCATGACATGCAAGTCACACTGTCCTAAAAAAAAAATTAAAAAGTTAGTAAATCTAAAAATCATTGCCTGTTTTGTTTTTTTTTTGCCTCCATATCATCCAACTTTCGCCTGATTTAGTTGAAGAAAGAATTGACAAACTACACCTTTAATTCCGACCCTGCATTTCACTAGAGAGTTAATACGTGATCAAGGAACAGCCAGGGCTGCCAAGCAAAGCCACAGAGGTCGTCTCCGCCCATGAAACAAATTGGTCTCTTGATTGGTCTGAACTGTTCGGAGGGCAGACTCGTGTTCATTACATTCAGCTGCCTCAAGTCTGGCTTTCTCTTAGTCTGATTGTCTGAAAGCCCTCATGCGAGCTCGGGTCGGGCCTCCATTTCTCCACGAGATGCTGTGCGTGCTCGGATGTACTCGCTGGCCTGAGCTGCCCTCTGACAGCCGTTCCCACGACGCCACCGCCGTACCGCCAGGAAGGTGTTTAAGCCGTAAACACCTGTCACCAGGAAGCCAAAGATCTGCATACAAGCGGGAACAGGAAGCACAGTAACAATGTCTGCATTTGAATGGGAACCAAAAACATCAGACTGTATGAATGAACTGCTGCTCATATTTATCAGTCCCAATTTGTCAACAGGCTGATGTTGTAAAAGAGGCAGCTGCTGTAAAGTCACGTAATTAAATGAGCCCTTCGTGAGGCTACAGCTGATGCTCCTCAAACGTACACTGGATGATTGCACACAAACACATACATACGATGCCTGTATTGTTTGTTGCAATGGAACCAGAGAAATACGGCAGCAAAGGCAGACTGGTTGTGTCTACTCACCACTGCTGCTATCTCAGCTCCAGTGTTGTGGTTGATGCACGCCAGCACGAGAGACGACAAGAAGAAGAACAAGGTGCTGGCAGCAGTGTTGACCAGGTCCTGCAGGAAAATATATATAAAAAAAACATGAAATAACAATTCATACGTGCATTAACAGTACTATCTTTTTGAATGAGAAAACTGAAAAACAAACACGCCCTCCGGATTTCAAGTAATGAATAGAGCTTTATCTTCACTCTTGATGGTCATATAAACTGTTGGATGTTATATATGACTTAACAAATCACTCCTCCAACAACCTGAACACAGGACTTTGTGGTAGTTTGGATTTGGTTTGGACTTCCTTTGTAGCTCCAGTAGAGAGTAGATAGTAAAGATAAACTCGAGTAGCGAAGATCATTTAAAAGGTTATACGGTAATATGATTAGTTTTTTTTTTCTGTAGTGTTTATATTTCTTTTGTTTCTGTTGTTTGCATCACCTTTTCACAGATTTACCTGCTTCATGGCTAGTTTGGCCCCACCCTTTTCAGAGAGGCCTTAAAGAAACAGGAACGAAAGTGAAGCTTTTCACCCGTAAAAGGAACAAGTGCTGCAGAAATACCCAGTGTTAGAAAAACAACATTTCAGAAGACCCTAATATAAAAATAAAAACCCACAAGTGATATGGGATCTTTAAATTTAAGTTAGTTTATCTCTTTGTTTATGGTTTGAAAGAACAGAAATTATTTTTTCCATTTTCCACGGATCAAAGCACATCATCTATGCCAAATGGTTTTTTTTAAATTATTTTAATGATCCTGGATGACGCCGTTTCTCACTGAAATGTTTTCTTACAGCCTTCTAAACAACCAGACTGCACGCTGGTCCTCCACGCAGCACCTGCTGCCACATACAAACACACCATGTCCAAACACATATGCCACTTCCTACTTTTCTGAACACATGAGGGAGATGAAAGCGACACCTCACTGAAGCTCTTTACTTTACTGTTTTGAGTAGCTCAGAGTGTCGAGAAAGGGTTAACGGCAAAGTGCTCGGCGTGACTGTGGCACAGGCCTCGTGATCAGATGTGTGATTTTAATTACTACAGACATGGTCTCTCATATGACACACAAGGCTCGTACAATGGTGCTGTCACAAACACGGAGCAGGCACACAGCTGCACGGCAGTGCGTGCATGCATAACGAGAGAAGCACACAAGTCTGCAGGGCATAAAACGCCTGACACTGTTTTAGCCAATTCTGCTGTTTAATCAGTAATCAATAGTAAACCTCTTGTTGCATGCTAACTGGCATAGCTAATGAACACCAGGGTTGTAACAGCAACCTTTGACCAACTCCGGCTTAACGGATGCTCAGCATGCATATTAACACAAAGCAAACATCGGTCATATTACACATACACGCCCGTCTAGCTCAACCAACCAGTTAAACAGGAAATACTCTTCATTATATCAACCGTCAAATATCCAGTTCTTGTGATCAGAAAAGCTTCTGTTCACAATCACACTTTATCCGGGCCAGCTCCAATCTTAAATCACTCAAGCGCAAACTGGACGGAAACCGCTGGCTTTTACTTCTTGCATTAAACCTTTGTTTTTCTATCTGTCTGCTCAAGTTCATTTTCAGATAGATAGATACATAACTTGAGTATTCTGTAACGGTACTGAATGCATTTCAGATTTATACGTAAATCAAACAATCTTATTTTGCGGGTGATTTAATCTGCTCTAAGCTTTTACACCAGTCTTTAAATGACAGATTTGTCTGATGCAAATTGGAAATTTGCACACAATAAATTTAGTTAACCTCCAAAGCTGGCAAGGAGGAACATGCACTTCAATGAGCTGGTCCCAATTTTCTAAATTAACAAATGTAATTTATTTTAACTGAATCAATACAATTTCAATAATTCATAACTTTATTTTATTTTTCTTGGTTGTGCACAAAAACGGGAATGTTTGCCATGCTTGTTAGCAGCTCGCTGTCATGCTTGTTCTGTTTCTGCAGCGCTCTGAAGTTTGAAAGTAGAAATACTCGCTGAAGTGTAACTATGGAAACCATGAGGTCTGCTGCAGAGTGCTGATAATGAAATGTATTCTCTTGACAGCTCCAGCAAGCCACAGAAGGCCAGAGAGCTTCATGCAGGAGAAAGAAAAAAAGTTATTTCTTTGAGAGACAGGGAAAGCAGGCATGTAGTTCACGTCTTTTGTCTTCTTGGGTGGCAAACTTCAGCTGTCCAAACCAAGAAAGCTTTTGCTGGATTCCACTTCGAGGTAAAGTAAATATGACATGAGCAAAGTGGTCTCGGGTCTGAACTGATGATAGATTAACGACTAAAGTTAACAATACCCATAACCCTTGGCTGTTTGCACATTCTGCAATATAACACGAGGTGATCAGAGAAAGAAGCTTTCACACACACAAAAAGGATTATAGCTCGTAGCTAAAAGCTTCCGACTAATGCTATAGTAAGGAGTAAAAACAGAGACAATATTGTAGTTTGTGAGACTCAGGGAGGATTGTGAACCCCGAGATTTTATGGCGTTACAGATGGGTTGCTGGGGCCAGATATATATCAAACCATGTCAAACTGATAACAAATGGTGATCTTTACAACGTCTACATGTCCAGCAGCGTGAGGCTACAGGACACTAGTGTCTGTAACCAGGGACTGAACAATGACAGAGACTGAGATTCTTTATGTTTAGCATCTATACATCCATGTTCTATACCAGTTTCAACTAGGGATGTTAATAATTAATCGATTTTCGATTAATTGCCGTTATGAAATTACCCGATTAAAATTAACGATTACAATTAATCTATTTATTTATTAATTTTTTCGTTTAATTTCACCAGCTGGTATTACGCCCGGACCACATTTAATGCGACACAACGCGCTGCGCCGTGCACATAAAGTTAGAAGAAAGAGACGGCGGATATGTTTGGTTTTAGTAACATCATGCTCAGACAGTCTGCAATGGCCCAGACGGGAGACACATGTAGCTCAGTGCTTAACTGTTATTTTTAATCCACTCTATATTCTTCTGGTTGTTCTCCGATATGCTCCCCTAAAACCTGAATTATGGTTCCGCCTTAAATCGACGCAGAGCCGCCGCCGTAGCCTACGGCGTAGGCTCTGCGTTGTTGTAACGCTAGGGCTGTAACGATACACTAATCTCACGATACGGTACGATACACGATATTGAGGTCACGATAACGATACGATACGATATTATAGCAGTATCTTTTTAACAACCTTGAATGAGGAACATATGACTGGAAAAAATTGTCTTTTATTTGAAAGACACAAAATACAAAACAATGCTGTGCATTTGCCCTATTGTTACATTTTGTAATGCTTTATAACTGTTTAAGTTTTAAAGAGAAAGCCAGGCCAACCATTTTCCACAAAGTGAACTAAAAGTAAATGTCAGGTTTGCATTATGCATCTTCAGTTTCATACAAGTACAAATATTTTGCCACAAACTGAATAGTTTCTCACATGTATGATTTGACTTTTTTCTTTCTAATTTAACAACTAAAATTAAATAAATAAAAGTAAATAATTACATACAATTTTACATCATAAAAAAGATTGATTCATGCTCACCTTATAAGTGTAAGAGGAGATTTATTTTTGTTAAGAAGTTTATTTTGGTAATTCAGGGTTCATTATTTTATAAATATATTCTTTATATTCTGATGTAAATTAGGGACTATAATTACACTAGTCAGTTTATCTGTAGTGCTTGATATCTGAGAGATTGGGCGGAGTGATACAGCACTAGGTGCTGTGTTGATGATCTAAAATCCTACGCTGTTGAGGGACATTAAAGTACACTGGAGCTCAGCAGAAGTTGTCCCCGTGTTTATCCTACTCACGACCCGAAAAAGGTTTAATTTAATAAGGTAAGGCTTACCTCTACACCAGCCTTACATTAGTAAAAGTTCAGAGCTCAAAACGGGACCACAAAATGGGACTAGTTTCTTCTGAGGGGAGTAAGATTTTGGTCCGCGGGTCGAGATGCGGTCGCGGTCGGATGCGCGTTTCTAGTCAACACAATAGATTAATATTAATAACCCAATATCGCGATACACTTTGTCACCTCCACGACACGTATTGTGACGTTTTTATATCGCGAAATTTCGTGGCACGATATATTGTTACACCCCTATGTAACGCGGAACCATAAATCAGCCTTCACCCGGTACATACATAGGTTTCTCTAAACATCTGTCCCCGCTACAGTTTTAACTAAAAGAAAATGTGCTCCCATACAGCAGGTCTCATAGTTTTATTTTGAACACTGCCAAAACTCTAACTTAAAACGTAACTAGAACTTAAAATTTGCTTGACACAAATGACACTATTATGGCTGCTGCTACTACTAATAGCCTTGAAGTGCACTTTATATTATATTCCTTGTGGTACAAAAATGTCTTTTTGTTACTTTTGTATCAAATAAATATTTGATTAAGGAATACATTAAAATGTCCTTTGTATTTTATATAAGCAAAAAAAATTATGTTTGTATCTCAGATGGGGGAAAAACGCCGCTTATCAACTAATCGATGATCGATCGATAAGGTTATCAACTGTCAATTAATGAAATAATCGATAATTTGCATCCCTAGTTTCAACCTTTTTGTTGTTGTTGGGGGTCAGAGCCTCTCTCAGCTGTAACTGAGTGAGAGGTGTGGACCCGTACACTAATGACTGCTCCTCCACGCACAGCCCCGTCCAACCATCAAGTTTGCAAACGACCCCACCATGATCAGCTGCCTCACAGACAACGATGAAGCCTACAGAGAGGAGGCTGCAGGACTCACTTCATGGTGCAAAGCCAACAACCTCCTGCTCAACGTCAGCAAGACAAAAGAGCAGCAGTGAAGAGAAACAGCTACTTCAGGATCTCAGCTGGTCACACCATGCTGACATGATCATCAGGTCAGCGAGACGATGTCTCTTCTTCCTGCGGTGACTTACAAGGTTTGGCATGACCACCAGGATACTCAGAAACATCTATACATGCATTATCAAGAGCATCCTAGCTGGGAACATCACCAGGCCAGAGTGGCCAACCAGCCAGGACATTTACAACCAGCGCGGCAGGAGGAAGGATCCCCTCTGACCCCAGTCATCCCAGTTCCCAGCTGTTCATGCTCCTACCACAAGAACCAGCAGGTTCAGAGTCACTTTTTACCCACAAGCCACTAGACTTCTGACCTCCTGATGTAGTGGTTCCCTGTTTACAGCTGTTACAGCAGCTGGTAAACTGCACGGCCCACTTAACAGTCAGCAAGTGCACATTGGTATAAACAATGTTTTGCAACGCTGTTCAGATGGACACATTTATAAGCTACTAGGGCTGTGCGATTAATCGATTTTAAATCTAAATCGGATTTATAATCAAGACGATGTTAAAAAAAGGAAAATCGGAAAATCGATTTTCCTTTTTTGCAGCTGGCTGCATTACAGACAGAGCTCGTCTAGTCATCTTTGTTTGGTCAAGAAAATTGTAAATGTTGTCACTTTACTAAACTCAAGGAGGATTTACAGTATCTTTCAATTGCACTTCATTCCCAATAGGGACATTTGTTTGCTATTTTTCTTTAAAAATAAAGATAAAATATTTGAAACAATTTATTCCATTGTCTTTTGTAGTTTTACCAAAAAAATCGAAAATCGGGTTTTCAGAGAAAAAAAAAAAAATCGGGATTTTATTTTTGTCCAAAATTGCCCAGCCCTACTATGTATTACTTCAAAGCTTTGCTGATGTTCATCAGGCCATGGCTGCGTCTGACATCACCTCTACGTAGCGCACCGCTCCCTGGCCACGGTTTAGGGGAATTCCATGTAGGAGATGATGAGCTGGGGTCATCACTATAATAAACTTTAAGACACTACTGGTTATTTCATCACCACTGCTCATTTCGGCATCAGTCAGTGCAGTTACATGCACATCTAAATCAAGCTATTGGCAACAATCTAGCTAAGGATTAAATTGGAGTTTCCGAGAAATCCAAGTATACATGCACAAGAAGACAATGGGTTATTGGGTGAGGTGCGTTCGACTCTGCGATGCTAGGTGGCGCCACACACATCCCGGGGCAGTCCGTAGCTCAGTTCAGCGTGGGTAATAATTCGGATTAGGACCGCATTATCTGGCACTAAAAGCTCGATCTCAACAGCTTCAGTTCGGTTCGACTACAGCCCGGCTAAGGTGTGTACATGGCTTTTAAAACTTCAATATCGGTCGGATTAAGGCAACAATTCTGTTAATGCATGTAAATGTACTGATTGTCGAACAG
This sequence comes from Cololabis saira, assembly GCF_033807715.1. Lineage (NCBI taxonomy): Eukaryota > Metazoa > Chordata > Actinopteri > Beloniformes > Belonidae > Cololabis > Cololabis saira. The sequence continues at coordinate 26,628,943 of NC_084588.1, read as the reverse complement.
ATAAAATGTAACCGAACTCCTCCAGCGGCTGATTTAGTGACCACTAAACTACTTTTCATGATGGACTGTGGCATACATTCAGTGCACTATAAAGGGCGTGACAATTCTCACCACATATTTGGACAACGCTGCAAAATGTCAAATACAAAATAGAGTTCACTACATACATGTAACAGAGGTGATTTCAGACACAGCCAATGATAAGCTAGTTATTCATACCTCTGTTATTTACAAAGCATCCTTATAATTAATTTGGAAACACCTGGCACTAGCTGGTAAATTCTCCTTTGTGATCACCAGCTCCTTTCTATTGCTTTGAAGGAAGACATCTGCCCGATGGCTGAGTAAATGGCAGCTTTGTCTCTGTTGTTTTTGTGATTAACAGGGAATGAAAGAGGATTTTCAAAGCTTATTCCTTGTAGAAAACGGCCACCTGTTGCGGCTGACAATAATGCAAAGGGAGCAATGAGCGTAAACCTGCACTGATCTGTGAACAGCACGGCGACCAGTTCACTATTGCAATTCAGGGTTGCAAATAAGCAGATATGCTGATAAGGAGAAGCCTCTAATCTGCCAACGACACAGACACAACTTGTTTCTTATTATGACATAGGCCATACCAGCATGACTCTGATAACCTTTTGCACTCCTTGGATTGCAGTCAAAGTTTGACTGTTTACTCTGTATACTTTAATAAATGATTGTCTCCAGGAGATCATATGATTGCACTCAATTTAAGTACATGCTAATTTGTTGTTGCTTTTTTACAGCGCACATAGGGAATATTTCAGTAATAAAAGATTTAGAATTTAATCACAATAATCCACTGCTGGGATATGTGTAATCAGTGATTATTTCAGAAAAGCGCGTGAATATAAGCCTTCGGGTTAGCAAATGGCTCTTCACCATCTGGTAACATAAGATCACGGTGCGTCCTTTAAACAGAACAAAATAAAAAAGTTTAGGCGCAGCAGAAACTGATTTCTTCCAGTCTGCTTAAAAACATCCCAGGTTGGCCGTTGTTCAAGTAAAGTCCTGTTTCAGTGTTGTCCAACACCTGCGCATCCGTCGAGCAGCATCTGTGCAACTTTTTTTTTTGCTCTGGAGAAGCTGCCTCAAAAAACATTTAAGAAGACAGAGACACGTCTGTGTCCAAGCCTTCCAGCTTCAAACCCATCCCTGCACCTCAGGAGAACAAACTGACTGTAACTTTTTAATTTGCACCAAAGGTGATTAAATCTGGAAATATATGTACTCTGAGAATAAAACAGCTACACTACTTTGTGCACAATGACAAACTGCTGTTCTTCTTCTAAAACAAGAATTAAACTGCTCCCTTTCTCTCCACCCCTCCCTTTTGGGCTTTGAAAGGTCATATGTCTGCGACCTTATTGGGCCCTTTTTCTGTACCGGGAAACCTCAGTGTGGCTAACACTTGTTTGACTGTGAATTAGGAAAATAAGCACCAAGTAGTCACAATTTAAAAAGTAAATTAAATGCTGAACTTAATGACCTTTAGTTATTAAGTGGCTTTCCAAGAAGACTGAATTAATTTCCTTGTGGAAGAGATGGGAGTGGAGGCCAATATTTCCCCGACTTTGCTGCCAGTGTCATCACGGAGAGTGAACTCGAGGCAACGGGATCGTCTAGCAAGTGAATTTGTGATTAAAAACCTTTAAAAACCTTCTTAGATTCTCGACCAACTTCTACAGCAGCCCACTCCACAGAAGAGCTTCTGTCAGTGTCAGGCTGCAGTTTGAAGTTTGGGAACACGGGAAATGAGCAAAGCTAACAAAAACTGGAGGAAAAATTCCCAGGGCGCCAATGTGACTGGAGCAGATTTGAGCATGATGGATGTACTCAACGTAGCAATTCAGAGAGCAATTCAGCTTGATGGGCTTGTTAGTTACAGCTGTTCATAGTGGGAGAAAAGCCTGTGGAATCTGGGAAACAACACCTACACAAGTCTTTCCCTGGTGTACAATCCAAGAAGGAAAAAGCAGAAACTGCTTTGTGTCATAAACACAGAATCTGTTGTCCTTTAAATAATTCATCTTTTTTTTTCCAAACTGGGTGAATAAAAACATGATTTCCAGCCAAACTGCAGCGTAGTAGCCTAAAACTACATATTTCTAAACTATTATTCCCTTTTTAATGGAAAAACAGATAATTAATCAAATCTGCAAGCCAGTGATCCTGAGAGGGAAAAAGACCAGGAAGAAAAGAGAGAACAGAAGGACTTTAGATTGAACGCCTGACTGTAATGATCATAGGTATCCAGTAAAAGTTCCTAAATCAGCACTCTTTAATTGACTCCGGCTTCTCCAAGACTGTAAAAAGCTTGCATTTGGTAGTGTGCTGCCAAAAGTAAAAGTCAGAGGCCCACCTTCCCTTCATGTTTGAGGGTCGATACCATACCAACAAAACCAGAGAGTTATCTGATAGCTGTGGTTGGATTCGTGGCTTAAAATCCACTGCTTTGCTATGATGTGCTCCGTAAGCTGTGTAGCCCCTGGAAATATGGCTGGAGACATTTTTGCTACACCCATCTGTAAAAAATACAGGCATGTGCATACACACATGTTCATGTTGGTGTGTAGGCGAATACAGGAAGCCAGCCAGCATCTGCAGGAGAACACCCACCAGCACATTTGCTTACAGCTGACTACGCATATCCTACACACTCTCCGAAGTGTCCCACAATCCCCGATATGAGCTGGTGTCACGTCTTCCTAAACTCCAGATTCTTATGTAAAGTAGATTAAAGTAAATATTATTTTGAACCCTAATTAGTAGGATCAGCAGGATCTTTTCTGACATTATTGCTAAAATGTAAAACGTAAAAAAGTGATTGTTCTTCTAGAAATTCCCTGTTTCCTTTGATGTCAGGTTGTTGTTGCATGGCACCCAACTAAATTCAAGCAGCAGCAAGTTTATAGAGAGCCTTGGCACTTCCCCGAATAACGAAAAAGCCTGTAATTCTCCAAAACTGTGCTTGATTTCTATTTAATACTATCCCTATCTTAAATGACTAGTATTTAGTGAATGAATGCTGATTTGATGGTTGGTATGGGGGCGTACCTAGGACATGCTGGAGAGGCTATGGCTTTATCGCGATCCCCTCCACTCTCCAGGTGCGCTTCACAGCGACCCCATGAAGGCACAATATTGCCTCCCAGTGTGTTTTCACACAAAATTACAGAGAATCACAATCTAAATACAGTCCCTTGGCTCTATTCTGCAGTTCAGTCAATACTGCATAAAACATGGTGCTGAAAAAATGACAATAAGACTGAGCTTGAGAAGTTACCAGAGTTGTAGGACGGAGTTTCATATGCAAGAGAGATGGCGGTAGTAACAGCAGGGTTCACTAGTAGCTGGTTTGCTCTTCTACCTTCTGTGCCATTAACAGCGCACTAGACTGGAAAATAGGTGACTGACTCTGTGAATGGGGCTAACTACATATCTCTCAGGGGTTCTGGGAACATCTCAGTGGAGGAGATGGAGGAGGTGGTGGGGGAGATGGAGGTCTGGATTATTGGATGGATAGATGGATGATGGCCCTCTGAGATCAAAGACATTTTCTGAAGGAGGACCTTTATACATGCTGAGGATAATAACTAATTGTATCAAATCAAACAAGCATCTTTATTGATGAATGGCGTCAAGTGACGTGCTTTGTGATGTAGTATGTGATGTCATTTAACTTTGAAGATGACCTCCGTAACAGAAAATAGCTATTTTTTTAAAAGCTTTGTTTCATTGGAGTTACGTGCACAGTTGGCGGTCACCGGAGACAAATGTCATTTCACTTGAGTTCACTGTCACCGTTACTGTTTGTCAAATGTCTCTCAGCAGCCACAGCGGAATCAGAAATAACAGTAGAGCCAAAGAGAACATTCAGCCTAGTTCTTTCCTGTTCTCTTAGCACAAGCGCTGTGAAACTCAATCACTCTGCTGCGTCTAAGAAAGTAGGGAAAACCACAGAGCAGGAAAGTTTGTTCTGTGCATGGATGTCCATAAATGCAGGCTTGAGCTGTGTTAACAGTAATACAATGCAACTTTTACACACAACAAAACAAAACAGTGGTATGCACTGTGCAGACACTGGAGTGTATTGACGAGTGCTTGTACACACCGTGAGGTTCCAGTTGACCTGGGGGACCTTGAGGTGGAGGTTGAGGCTGAAGATCAGGAGCAGAACTCCTGTCACCACGAAGGCACTGCAGCTGACAAACTCAAAGAAGTAAACGCCTCCACAGGGAGAACACATCATGATGGTCTCTATGCAGATAAATCCGATGAGCGATAGGACCTAGGAGATGGAAAATGATAGCAAAGAAGAGGTTTAATTGTGAAAGGTAGGACATATTGAGTGTAGTGTGTAGACTAGTGTTTGCAAAATGCAATTTGCGCCATCAGCTGATGTGTAAATCATCTCTCTTGGCTGAAAAACTAGGTCACCATGAACAACTGGCAAATGTCCAGAATCAGATGCAATTACTTAAATCAATCTTGCTCTTAATGACAGGATAGTCCAGTTCTTGACAACTATATTCAACATGTATTTCATTTTGGATGTTTGAACAAGACTGAAACTGACTCTGCAGCTGGGCCGATGGGAAGACAAGACAAAATAAGAATATCTAACATAAATGTATAGTGCAGTTTAAAACTGCTCAGTGGGTATGTCCCTCTGAAGCATAAGTTATGCTATTTCTACAACACTGTAAGTGTGGTGAAACGCCACACTTTCCAGTTTCTGAAGTGATTGTCCTATGAATAGAGTGGAGGCCATTAGCCCGTCTCGTGAGCTCCAACTTTGGCAGCTGGAGATGACGCCTGCCTTTAGCCAACAACCATCAACTAACCACACAAAGGAAAGACGGATTACACTTTTTTAGGTGTTCTTCTGCAATCTATAACCCAGGGAGGGGAAAAGGATTACCTATAGGATTTGAGTTTTCCAAAACCCCTAGACAACCAAACTACAAGAGATGTGGCTGAAGCAGCTGAGTAAGAGTTGATTTGCAAACAGTTTTTCACAGGCAAATGCGCAGATAAAGGTACAACCTCTCTTTAGTGTATTTCAAGCTAAAGAAATCGTGTTACTCAGACATAAAAGAAAAGCAAAAACATGTGGCACGTAATCATAATCGAAGTGGGAGAGAATGAGAGGGACACATCACAAGCTTCATCTGAGGACAGAAGATATAACTTATATATTTGTGAGAGATTATACGGACCCTGCGTCCAGGCATGTGATTTCAACAAATCTATAAATCTGTCCAGTAAAGATGAATGGATGTATGGCTTTGAGTAGCTTAAATGAACAAACACCAAAGAACCCACGCTAGGTTTTTTTTTTTTAACATTGTTTACACTTTACTAAGCTCTTTACAATGTATTTCCCATTGACCCAATTACCCAAACACAGACACAACTCTTATTACACATGCATGCTAAATACAGACATGCTTTTGTTTCTATAATTATACCCGCATGAGTAATCTTCACATACATGTGAAAACAGTTGCTCAATAATCGCAGTGACTTTACATTTTTTTCAGTCAACAGTTAGACAGGTTATATAAAGCTGTTGATGAGTTAGTGAAGCGGCAAACTTTTATAGGACTGATCTCTGATGAAAGGACAAATCCCAAAGCTAGTCAGTTCAATAATTTGTTGTGACCTTAAAAACAACAAGATAACAGTAGATAGCAATAGAGTGTATAAGTGCAGCAGTGCCAAGTGCAATTTATGGTGTGTGTTTATACTTTTTTTTTTTTTTTTTAAAGGCTTCAAATAAACAACTAAATATTTGTTTGAGAATAACATCCAAGAATCATTGAACAATGGTTAAAAATAAATAAAAAGTTAAAAGTGCTCTGTACTAACATGAAAACACTGTCCCAGTTGAGAAGTGCTGCGGCACAGGGGAGGGAGTATCATGATTACTGGCTGCTTGCTTTGCCTGGGTCTGCATGTTTCCGTGGGAGGGGGGAAGAATGACATAGTTTATCACAACATCACGATGGTTGCCAGAAAAAATAAATGACTTGTGTATCGGTTACAATGATCCTCAACATCAAAGACTGATACATACAGGCTATTGATTTCTTTCTCAACTCAGAACGCTGATACCCCACAGCCCAAGTGTTGCTCTCAGGGAAGACCCTGCAGGTTACTTAACAATTAATTTGGTCTTGCTGAATCTGGAAGACTGGCAGAGCAAGGTTTTTAATGAATGTGACTTTTTGAGATCAGTTTCAGCTGGATCAATGCAGCCATCATGACACTTCGGAGCTCAGAGCTGCCAAAAGCTGCAAAGTTGAGTAAAATGTAACCCCTGGCTGGTGCTCCTGCCACCTTCTGAACACCGGCATGACATGTTTTAATGTGTAAATGTGAAAGCTTATTTTATGGCTGAGCTCACCCTCTCACTCAATTCACATTGATTCATCAATCGATAATTGTCCACAAACTCAGTACAGTAGTCAGGGCTGAATGCTAACTGTCAACATGCCCAGTGAAAACACAATCCAGATGTCAGTGGGTGTTAACCAGAACTATATCATAATAATGATAATAAGTATATACAATCTATTGTATAAAGTTTAGTTGTCTTTTCTGTCCTGTGAAAATAAAAGCCAGAGAAAATCCATCAGGGTGACCTCAAGAGGACCGTTTACACCAGAAATCCTACAGATATGGCTGATTTGAGGGGCTATAGGAGCAAGAATGGTCCAAACTTCTTTCCAAAACTTGTGCAGGTACGATCTTACAAATCTCTAGCTGGAGGTCAAAGCCAATACTCTAAAAATCCACTGGCTTACTTCCACATGAATGCAGACAATGAGTGGATCTGCAGAGTTTATACCAGACAGTCCTCCAGAACCAGATAACTGAAGAGCTGCTTCATTACAAGCTCCATCCTCAGTCAGCAGGATCCAAAATACCTCCATCCTCCAGAGGGCTATGATGAGTTAATGTGGCATTGTGAGGTAATGATCTAATATCTGATGATATTCATTGCTTTAAACAAGTTCATGAAGTAATTCGCAAAGCTGGATGTCGATAGCTCAGTAGCAACTTTAGGAAGTTTGTATTCTCGAAATCGAGCCCTGAGATGAGGTTTTACTTTTTTTAATGCAACAGTAGCTTTAATAAATAAAAAAAAACAACTCTTGCTTTAAAAGAGCACAAGTTCAGAGGACAGGTTTATCTTATTAAAATGATGACGTCCTGCTTGACTAACCAATTTACGTTCACACTGTCTCAAAGCCTTGTTTATCAGCACTTAGCCAGGGCACAAACTCATTCCTGTTTGTCGCCAGGCAAGAGTGTCAAAGGAATGGCAAAGCCTTGACATTATAAATGTGGTCAGATTATCTCAATTTTATTTTGGTGGCCAATAAAATATGGCACACATGAGCACTTGGCCACTGTACACATGATGAAAAAGTGAAAATGACATAAGAAAAACACCAACTCAGAGGTCTGGGACTGCAACTGAGCTGTAGGCCAAATGTAGAAGAGAAAGCAAATAAATAGTATAACACGGCATAATTAAGATAATACAATTCTTCTCCTCACATATAAAGCTCTTAATGACCAAGCTCCATCATATCTTAAACGGTTCAGGGTTCCATATCTTTCAACCAGAGCTCTTTGCTCTCAGACAGCAGGTTTAATTGTGGTTCCTAGAGCATCTAGAAGTAGAACCTTCACACCTTGAAGCGTCGATTATTATGCTGCTGTACGCCTTGACTTCTGGGGGCCCTCCCATGATGCACCTCTCCTCACTCTGTTCTCTTCTACCCAAACTCTATTACTGACATCATTGTTGTTGATATTAACCTGTGTCCCTTCTTCCCAGCAGGTGTTCCTGGTCAGTTGTGTCTGTTCTCTCCCCTTCCTGTCCCTGTCCCTGGTCGAGCCAGACAGTCTGGTTCTGCCGGAGGTTTCTTTCTGGTAAAGGGCGGTTTATTCTTTCCACAGTTGCCTGATGCTTGCTCAGGATGGTGGATTGTATTGAAGAAACATTTTGATGCAACCTGGTGGTTTCTTTAGCAAACAATAATCATTATTGTTATTTTATTTGCGTTGTATCAATTGGACTACGTTGGAACAGCTTGAACTGTTGTTAAAGGGCCTTGAGATGACGTTTGTCATGATTTGGTGCTGTATGACTAAAACTGAACCGAACTGAATTGATGACCCTGATTATGCAGCCAAATCTTAAGTAAAAGCACCTCTTGAAATGGTTTTTCAAATGTTTTGCTCCCACAGAAAATGAATTGGTACATTTCTTATAGATACACACCTTCGGCCTGTAAAAGCGTCCTCTGCATGTCAAGCTGTGATCAAAGCACTAATGAAACGGAGACGCAGTAAAACCTGTCTCCCACTGTTTTTATTTGTGAGTATTTGCAAAATAGGCCCCACTTAAGAACTAAGACTTGCAGAGTCAGAGGATACAACAATGCAGACTGGAAATAAATAAATAAATAAATAAATAAATAAATGAATAAATAAATAAATAAATAAATAAATAAATAAATAAAAACATCTTTCACAACCAGACAAATTAAAACTGACACTTATGCGATTGTTTCTTACTTTAAGCCTGTCAGAAGCAGCTATATGTGGAATATTTAAGGTGGATCTGACTCTTTGCTGTTCGTGGACAATAAGACAATAAGAGAATAAGAAGAAAGTTGAGTCTTTTTTTTTTAAAACACTGGACAGTTTTAGTAAAACGTAATAAAAGATATTTATACCACGGTCTGTGTGAATACTCGATTCTGATTGGCTGGCAGGTGGAGGTTATAAGTGATAACCTACACCTGCCAGCCAATCAGAATATAACCGACAGTCTAGAAAACAAGTTCGGTCAAATTGCCTGATAACTTTTCATTGTGCTGGATCAACTGCCAGGTGGTAACCACGACAACGGAGATTCAGAGAAGAAGAGCCGGCTACCGCAGGACGGCGACATGAGTGATTTTGTAATTTATTTCAATTTATTTGGTGAATTTAACAATTTTGATGACTGGGATGCAGAAGAGGAGAGAAAAGAAAATAGCCGAGCGGACTAGAATATCTCCCGTTACCAAGGAAACTGATTTATGGCTTGTTAAAAAAACGTAACTTACCAGGTTAGAACGGCTGCACACGGGAGATTAAATAGTCCGCTCAGCTGTGGCTCGTTATAAAACTAATGATTTCAACTGAAAACACATTAAAGCATGAATAACTTTAATATTTGTTCTTTGGTAGGTGGCCGCGGTATAAGCAAGATAATGCCCGACAAGGTGTACATTATGTAAGGGATAATGGCTGACGAGGTGTACATTAACAGAAACATATGGACAACGCGGGGGCGTGAACCGTCCTCCACCTGCCAGCCAATCAGAATCGAGCATTCACATAGGCCGTGGTATAACATAAATATATGGACTTCGCGGAGGCAAACCGTCCTCCGCTTCGCGCCCCAGCGTCATCCATATATTTCTGATAATGTACACCTCGTCGGGCATTATCCCTTACCTATCTGAGCTGAATCCAGTTCCAGTCAGGTCTAGCCAGGGTCATCTCCTTACTTGACACACTGCTGAATAAACCCAAACAAAAGACCCCTCCTCCTCCCACGTTGCTCCCTGCAGCTCCACAGACAATCCTGCTATCTGGTTTAATGAGATGGGCGCGCTCTGATTCTGACAAGTAAAGCATTGTTTGGTGACTTGGACCAGTTAAGCCTCAGTGGAGAAAACTTGTGTTTGCGACAGATTCCTGTTTATTCACCCAACTCTGGCTCACAGACAAGAATGTGACAGTCATATTAGGAGTGAAGCACTAAAGCAAAGCAAAAAGAAAAGCAAATCTCCCATCCCACCAACCATCAGGGCAAACATTTCATAGTGCAACAGTTCAGACCTCTGCAAATTGAGCAGTTAGAAGTCCGACTTCAGCACAACTAAAAAGGTTACACCCAGCGAGGAGGGGAAGGCTGCTTGGGCTGAGGGATGATGTCATGTCTCTTGAGGAAAAGCGCTTTGCTTCCACACGATCCTGTGTAGCAGGTGTGAGACGCTCACAGGGAAAGAGGTGGGGGATCAAAAGCCCAACACAGGATAATCTTGTAAGAAATGATTTTATGTCAACCTTAACTCAATCCAATCTGGTCATTGAGCATCCATACGTGCATGGTCATGCACCTCCACTCTCTTTCTCATCTACCTCCTACATGTGAGTACGTACTAAGCTTTGGGATTTAACACACTATTATCTGCCTTTAAAGGCGTATTGGACTCCCCTGATCTTCTTATTACACCATCTGTTGTGGAGAGAGAATTCAAGAAGGAGGAGAAACCAGGCCTGAGCGTGGAAGCTGGGGAACTCCATATGCTGCTCCTCTATGGGATCCCACTGAATACACTTCAGCAAGAGCCAGGAGATGGCATCAGTAGCCTGAATATAGGTCAATTTTCAACCCTACGGGTGAAGTGATTTTGTGTTTCTGTGCTCACGGCAACAGCATGCATGTCTCCCCACATGCATGCTTAAGATTTGTGTTTTCTTTATGAATTGCTTCAAGCTCTAACAAAGTAATACTCCAACCACGAGAGAATGGAGCATATGGCATTTCTCTCAGAGGAGGGCGTGATGGCTGGCATTTGCAAGCATCTGGTAACTTTATTCCACAAAATCCACAAGAACAAAAAAACCTTTCCACAATATTCAATCACCATTTGCAAGAATAACAATTAAAAAATTGGGAGATATGGTTTCACATATAATCACTCTTGTTCATCATTAATGCAGAAAGCTAGCTGGGAAACCAAATGAGTATCATAGTAGTATGGTTAGGTCCTTGACGGTTTCAAATTTCCCACTATATGCCAAGGGAGACAAGGTGAAGATTGGTTTGTTGACTCTCAGAAAAGACAGAAAGACATACCTGTTGTCAGAAAACACATGCCTCGGTCAGGTTTCATCCTACCGTGGGTTGCTTCTGATCAGGTCGGGGTCATCAGCACCAAGCAGCCATTCACGTAAGGAATGACAACATGTATGAGCCTCTACAAGTCACTGCAATGCATTTTAGTGCTCCAGATTTGTTAAAATGCAATTATTTGTACATTCTCGTTCTGTGTCAAGTCAAATGAATGATCCTGCTTCTTCCTGCTTTTATTTTTAATTATGTCCGTTTTGGTCTTCCAAATGTAGTGTGCTATAACACTACTTAATCACTATGCATAACATAAGGGCTTTGCCTCTGAATTATCATTTGAATGATCATCCTCTGACTATTTTTCTCAAAAGCAGTAGCAGCCATCACAATAATTTGTCAAAAACTAGAGATTTTTTGTCCATCTTCAACATTGAGATCTTTTTTTTTTTTTTTTTTTAAAGAGAAGTCTCGCAGGACAAGATACAAAAAGTCAGAAAGATTTGAGAGACTAGGAGAGTTACGCTCATAAAATAAAAACACAGTTTAATGGCAACATCGAACACCTGCGGCGGTTACTTTATTTCACTTTTCTTTTACAAAAAAGTGTGATAGAAATGACACGATTGGATGCTGATCCTGGCCCTAAAAATCTTGTTTGGACTGCGGAACTGACTTCATGCAAGTTTTCGCCATCAACATCGACAGACTTACATCTCAGGGTGAAAGTGAGTCTTTCTATAGTCACGTTTGTTTTGCAGTAGATGTATTTTTGATTGCATGATTAAACCATTAAGCGTGCATCCAGAAATTCCCGGTATGATATATGTTTTAAACTCAGAGGTTGTTTAAATGCGGCGGTTGAATAGTTTTGGTTGATTACAACCATCACATTCCCCGCCATGACGTAGTGGTTCTTGGATCTGGCCCCTCAAGGTTTTGGGGGCCAGCGTAGCACCACTTTTCTTGGCACAAGTGTGCAGGAACTCAAGTTCACTGTGATTTTCTGTGGCTGAGTCAACAGACCAATCTTCACCGGCAGTGGAAAAGCAAAGAACTGGTGCTAGCACCGAACTAGCACTGGAACCACTGTGGTGGAAAAGCTCTAAATGGGGTCAAGATCTGGACTCTGTGGCAGCCATCCATGTGTGAAAACAATGTCTTGCGCTCCCTGAACTACTTTCTTGGTAATCTGAGCCCAGCGAATCCTGGCACTGTCATCTTGGAACATACATATGCAATCAGCAAAGAAAAATCACCACTGATGGCAAAAAACCTGGTCACTCGGTATATTCAAGCAGACAGATGACCTAATTGTTTTGGCACATAACACTGCTGAACCTAAACCAAGGTCAGAATGTGAAAGAAGGCTCAACACCCTCTCTTTAATGATTTTATGTTGCCGTGATCTGATTGCACAACAAGCACACATAAAATCCACATGCTCCTGCTGCCATTGGCTTTTTAAAATACCCTTTCTGATATGTATCAAATTAAATGGCAATTGTTGTTTTTCCATGCCCTTCATGTGTTTTTTCTGGCTGTACAAGACACTGCCCCTTGGGGGTATCTAAGAGCTGACCGACTGAACTGAGCCCAGATCATACTACTTCCCCCTCATTAGACCACATGACCCTGTTCTATTGTTCTTGATTCCATTCTTCATGCTCCAAAGCAAACTGAAGCTTGTTTTCCCCAATGAGACTCATGTTAGGGTTGAATAATTTAGTGCCTGGTGAAACATATTCTTCACCCGTGTACTATTTCGACAGGAGTCTTGACTATTTGATTAGTTAAATAAAAGGTGAGAATTTTTTTTTTTTTTTTTACTTGTGATGGTCTTGTGTGTTTCATGCAATTTCTTTTACATTTAATTCAGATACAAAAGAAAACTTTCATTGCAAAATTCTTCTCTAAATTAGTGTTTTGAGGTTGTATTTTGTGAAGAAAGTTTCAAACTAGAAGACTACACCGGAAAATCTAATTTCTAAGGAACAAAATAAAACTTTTTTCAAGAAAATTAGAAGCCCATTTTAGACCATTTTTTCTAGTAGAATTCAAGTCTAGAGGGGAAAAAATGTACCCTGTGGACAAAATATTTCTGCATAAAATAAGACAATTCCTAGTATGGAATAGTCAGAATAGTATGGAATAGTAAGATTCTTTCTAGTCAGGAAAATTGTTCTTCTTACCCCACTGGCAAAGATATTTTTGCTTAAAATAAGACCTTTTTGACTAGGTTTTGGAATATAAGGCTCATTTCTAGAGCAGCTGTTTTTGCTTTAGAGTTGTACCTTATAGTTACCGGGCTTGTTAGCTAAAGGTTGATATATGTTTGAATGTCAAACCCCTCAGTAACCAATAGAGATGCCAGTTACTACTACTACTACTACTACTACTACTACTACTACTACTACTGTCATTTAGCAGACATATTTTGATCCAAAGCGACTTACATCTGAGAGAACAAAGGGCTTGCTCCTACCCAAGGTGGTTCATCTTGGTTGCCATTCCAGGACTCTCAAGCTCACCTCTGTAGCCACTAGACTGACTCCCTCAGTTCAGGTTTCCTGAGGAAAACTGTTTGCAACAAAGACTACCTGCACGCATCAGAGGGTTAACTTACTGCATGCCAGATTTTACACTATCTTAAAGAATGCAGAGTCGCTTACGCCAGTTTGTGCAAAACCACAAGCTAGACTTTCAGGCAACAACACATGGCAGCTTCACTGTGTTTCCAAATCACGCAGGAATTGTGGTAGATTAAGCACTTTCACAGTAGATCACACACACTCAGCTCTGCGCTGTCATCTGTTAGTTTTGCATGGTCAACACATAGCCTTGGCTGGCACTCTGCGCAACAATCAGAGGACAGAGCAGTAAAAATGAAACCCTTTGAAGCTATTATTGTCTGGAAGGCAGCCTTGTCAGCCTCCTCTGAGATACTGAATCCAATCTTCCACTGGTCTGCTTTCTTTTCAGTAGAGAAATATTACCATCCGAACAGATAATCAGAGCAGAACAAAGCACAGAAGAAAATAAGTATGAGTATAAACAAAAGATAAATAGGATATTAACTAATACTTGTTCATTATGCTGCAAGTATTTGGTGGCACTTCAGAATCAAAGATTTGTTTCTTGAGTATCAAACATGCTGAGCAAAATATGTTCATGGCACCAAGGAGTTTTATCACCTTGTTTACATAATTCAAGGATAACATAGTCTCTCAGCAAAATCATTATCTTATTAAATCCAGACAAATTTTAGAAACGTTTTTATTTTGCTTCTCGTGTTGAGATGATATCAGAATGTTCCTGAATTCAATGCGAATCTACATGAGAACCGTGAAGCTTAACATCAGAGTATTTGAACATTTGAATGGTAAGAATACAAATGTGATGCCATCACATGTCTTTATCTCTGGACCACCTATAAAGCAATAAAAATATGGAATTCGATTTCTGTATTGATCTCCTGTTGAGGCCAAGTCAATAATCCAGGACATGCTGCAAACATGATGACAGGGAGTTTGAAGCTTAGTTACTAGGCCTTCTGATGACAGGTGGCTTCCTATCCGTCCTTCCCACATGCATATAAGTAAACATCACAAGTGTGTGCAAGAACTCAGGCTCACTGTGATCTCCTCACAGACCACAAAGACAGTTGACCATCCACAATCTGAAAAAAAAAACAATTTAAAACACTTCTTTTCGAGTTTTAACGGTGAAGCAGAGAAGACTACTGCAAAAGTTTGGATTTTTGGGTTGCTTGTGTTGCAATAAACACCGAAAGAGGTAATTATGAGTCCGTGCTTCCTGTTGTGCCCACAAATCACTTCATGTGCATGAGTGTGCAGTTCTGCACCGAATGTTTTTGGCACAAAACGAAGAGGAGTAGCCCAATCTTAATAGATATTTCCTCCTCTGGCAACTTATCAGATCTTTAAAAGCCCTCATTTTGCTTTGTTGTTCTCTTTCAACCCAGTTCAGACATCTGGTTTGGACACAGTGATTTACAGTTTAACAAAAATGACTATTCCAGTGACTGTTACATGGCCCAAACAAATGCAGATGTCTAACGACTGAAACAGCTGAAAGCTGAAAATGACACCACAACAACAAAATGTAATATATCTAGTTTGCTGAAAGCATTAAAAAGCCATTGAAACAGTTGGTGAAGAGAGTGAAAAAGCTGTTGTGAGTTATTACATGAAAGAAGGGCACATTATTAACAGTTTTACAACGTCGTAATGAAATGTCTGTGACATACATCAAATCAGCTCAGAGATACAGTGCAACAGCCAATTTTTCAATAATGTTTTTACAGCTTTATTCAGACCAGCTGGTTTGAGTGGTTGGAGTCAAAGACTTCACCACCTTTCCCACACTCGTGCTGAAACCTCTTTTGAAATGGGGCATAGAGGTTTAAGCATGATTTATACTTCTGCGTTGAACGAACGACGTGGGATTCCTATTCTGTAAACATCACCGGAGCCTGATGTGCACCTCGGTATAAACATTACGACGTGTCGAGGTGACGCGGACCACAACACATGTCACTGGCCAGCTTGGAACCATGGTATTTCCTGCAATGTGCTACTTCTTCCTTTTTCATTTTTAAAATGGGTACAAAAATAAGATTGCTACGAAGTTAATGAAAATTACCATTGCACAATTGATTAGCCCCAATTCACATGCAATATATTTAATTAGCTCCATTGGTATTACTGAGCCACATGAAGGAAGGAAACGAAACAGAGCTCAGCCCTTCAAGCTACAATGCTGCAGAAAAAAACCTTTACTACAACCTGGAATTTGGTGATGCAATTACACAACAGCACAAATGAAAACAGACAGGTATAAACATCAGCGAGGATGGAGATCTTCTATGAAGGATGTGTGCATAGGCCAACTTATCCATTTATGCTTGTCCGCCGACTCAAGGCAGACCATCTGCAATGTCCAGAATACACCAACAACATTTTCTGGCTACATGTTGAGGAAATGCAGACCGCCAGGGCTGTGATTGGTCCACTGCACTGCATTGTTTCCAACACTTCACTATTCTGGTTTGTCCCTTCTGCTGGACTTGTTCAAAGGGCATCCAGACCACCTTCTCACATGATGCAACATTTGCAAAAATAAAAAAATTGCTAGTCGTTCACATTGATCCACTCCAACTCCAATGTCGTCATTTCTTGTTCAGTCACCATCGTTCACTGTGACCAAAAAAGCCAAACTGGAAAGTAAACCCTCAGCCAACAATCAATGTGATTTCACAGATCCCAAATTTGACACGCCCTAGCACTTGTGCGGTAAACTGCCTCACAACACTTTGCAATGCATATGACCTCAATGCAGAACTTTGAAAGGCATACAATGGCTCACGTTTCCTTTCTGTCGAATTGACGGACAACCATTAATCATCCTTTACACTACCCATTTAAGAGATAGGCCAAATACGTCAAGAAATTCAGCAAAGAAAATATGGGAAAACTGGAAAACTCAACTCAGATCTGGGTCTGTGATGTCACAGTACCTCGCAACTCTGAATTTTTCTCTGTTTGACATTTTCAGACAAAGGCAGCCACAAATAAAGCAAAGAAAACATGTTATGTTGGAGCTTTTTAACTGGTAGTGTCTGAAGTAGTCTACAGATACCTCTACCTGTTTTTCATGGTATGCCCCCTTTACTCAGTAGGCTATGTCCACATGTCATGTTTATGACATAATACCTGAAGTAGTGCAGGTTAAACTATGATACATTTTGCCACATGGTCTCAGTAAACCATCTTTTTGATATATTATGAATGAGTAACCCAAAGACACTATGGCTGCGTCTGAAATCCCATACTAAACAGTATATACTAAAAAAAGTATACTTTAGTTCGGTAAGCCTACACTTTTGAGTAAATATCAGTAGCATTGTTCGGACGTACTACTCAGAGCGCACATGGCACTTTCTGCCATTGGGAGGGGGAGTTGTTACCATGGTAACCACTCCTGTAACAGCAGCAGTAGTAGCACCGCTCTTTCCCGTTTATCCTGGCCGAAACAAGATGACATTATATAATATTATTATATACAAATATTATAATATTATATAATATTATTATACTTAATATTATACTTATGACATATACGTATCTGCGCAGCACTTAGCAAACAAACACCGCTGCATTTCATTGTGGGAAGTTTCTGCTTAGCTAGTGTCCATCAATACTACATACTACATACTATTGAGTAGTACTAATGTTTCGGATGCACTAAAAAATCTCACATACTGTTTTTGCATACTCATTAGGGTGTAAGTATGGGATTTCGGGCGCAGCCTATTAATTATTTATTTGATCACTAATTAAACCGTTCCTCCGTTAAGAGTGGCTGCGTGGTTTATGTTATCAGTGCGTCATATAGTTTACTTAAGGGTACTTTAACATGGCTGTACATGTGTCAGTTTTTGCAGTTAATTATGCACAAAACTTACCACTTCCACCAGCTTTAGAATGCCAAAGTATGAGCGGAGGTAGTCCGTGTCGCAGCGCACGGCCCCCAGCAGGCGGGGGTGCACGGGCTCGGTGGTGGGCTGGTAGGGGCTGCTGGCCCCGGAGATCATGGAGCTGCTGGAGGCCTGGCCGTCAAAGCCCTCCGCGTCCTCGCCGCTCCGCATGGTTCAACTCCTGCACGCTGCACCGGGACACCAACTACAGGAAAATGGAAACGCGTCCTGGATCTACCTGGAGGCGCAAGTTCAGTCGCACTTTATTCCCGTGCAGGCTGGAGACGAGAGAACAAACCACACAGTCCATTTGTCATCGCCGCTCCGCGGGGAGACGGGGGATGCTGGGGAACATGCCGGGAGTCCTGTCCTGCAGCCTTACTGTCCCGGAGAGCCGCACTTCTGCGGACCAGGTCACGGGTTCGAGTCCCGGGGAGCGACTCGGGTGTATTTAGGCCACTGCAAAGGAAAAAAACGCTTGCCAGGCGGCGTGACTCGCTGCAACGACCTGAAAAACATCAACCGAATGCGGGTTGGATAATCCAGGGAGCCCGAGGTTGCTCTCGGTTGTAAACTTCCCAGCACTGGCGTGCAGTGAGCCGCCGTCGTGTCCGTGGATGAGGGCGGTCTAGTCCCGCCTCCCCCTCCCAGGACTGCTGCACATTCTTCTGCGGGTTTAATACCGCGTTCCATTTGTCCTCGGAAGTGGGGATTTCCCAGTTCCCAGTTGGATTTTTCAACTGGAACGCCCCTCGAAGTGGGATTTCCCACTGGGAAAGTGGGAGAGTTTTCACCACCCCCGAGTTCACATTCCCAGATGGCTGCCCCGGTTGTAAACAGTAGAAGAGAGCTCTGTAAAAATCCGTAACACTTCATTCTAGTTTTGGTCACACTAAATCAGTCGTATACAAGTATTGTTCGGCATATATATGCTGCTATAGTGTAATTTACATTTTTCATGCGATATATGCGAACTACAAACTTGTTTTCCTACTTTGTAACTGGAACGCTGATAACTCGGCTGTGACGTCATTCCCAGTTCCGAGTTCCGAGGTAAATGGAACGCAGCATAAAGCATGATTTATGGTTCCGCGTTAAATCGACGCAGAGCTTACGCCGTAGGTTACGCGGCGACGCGCACCGTACGGCGTATGATTTGCGTTGGTGTAAAGCAGAACCATAAATCAGCCTTTATCCGCAACCAGCCTGTAAAAATGGATCTGCTCAGAACTGAGCTTTTTCTGGTCCTTTCTCCCTCTGCCGTATTCCAACAACTATTAGAGGCGAGGCAAGTTCACACTGCAAAAAAATCTGTCTTATTTCTAGTTAAAATGTCTCATTTTTAGTCAAAAAATCTCATTACACTTAAAACAAGAGTCATTACCAGAAAAATAACTTATTTGACAATTTTCACCAGTTTATTTTCACTTGAAATAAGTAGAAAAATGTGCCAGTGGGACAAAATGTATCTTCTCATTACAAGCAAAAAAATCTTGTTCCACTGGAAGATTTTTCTACTTATTTTAAGTGAAAATCTACTTGAAACAGGTGAAAAGTGTTGTTTTTTCCAGTGATGAATCTTGTTTTATGTGTAATGAGATTTTTTTTTAACTAAAAGAGACATTTTAATTAGAAATAAGACAAATATTCTTAAGATTTTGAGTTTTTGCAGTGCATTTGTACAGCACAATTCAACACAAAGTAATTCAAAGTGCTTTACATCAACATTAAAAGCGGCAAGACACAATTAAACAGTAAATAACAAATAAAATGATATGAAAAGTAATAAAAAATAATAAATAATAAAAAGCGCAAATTGTTAAAAATAAGGGCAGTAGAGTACAGCAGGTAAGTATTTAATTTAAGATTAGCTTCAGTAAACAGTAATGTTTTTAGGCCTGATTTAAAGGATCTACAGGTGGAGCAGACCTCAGGTCTACAGGAAGTTTGTTCCACCGGTGAGGAGCAGAATAACTGAACGCTGCCTCACCTTGCTTGGTTCTGGTTCTTGGGACACACAACAAACCAGATCCAGATGAACCTCAGGGGTCTGGGAGCTTCATAGGAACTAACAGATCAACCATGTATTTTGGTCCAAGACCATTCAGGTCTTTGTAGACCAGCAGTAAGATTTTAAACTCTATCTTTTGACTCACTGGAAGCCAGTGTAGTGATTTCATGACCGGTGTAATACGGTCCAGTTTCATGGTGTTTGTAAAGGAAAGTCTGTCCTAGGTGTTTATGTGCCGGCTATTCATTGGTTATACCAAGTTAATACATAACATGAAAACTGTAAGTATCTGAAAAAATATAAGTTAAGCACGATTTCTGAATTTATGGCCACACGGTCCGATTAAGCAAAGACGCAAACGATAGTCAGAAAAGGTTTTTCCCCCAGTGAAATAAACTCCGTGCATCACTGCCCTCCTGTGGTCATCGGGGGAATAAGAGGTTGCCTAGGTGACAGCAGAAGCAAGATGCTGGGGATGTTTATCTGATGCCTGGATACTTATGCAACTAGAACCCTTCACTAAATGTGAACCTGTGTATTTTCAGGTTAGAAGAACTGAGCTCGTTTTTGCATCTTATTAACAACTCAAATGTTCTGACTTGGCGTTTCCTAGCATTGCCTCGGCTCAATGATTTTTTCTTTAGGATATTTCGGTTATCAATACTTACTTACATACATAGTCAGAGTATTTCATTTTTTTAAATTAAATATTAACAATAATAATAACAAAGACTTCCCTAAGCTGAATTGATTATATCCACTATCTTGAACCATTGTATTTTCTTTAAACTCCCTTAAATGCATGTCCTTCACTACCTTAGACCATCTAGCTTTCTTGTGAAAATAATTATAGTTAGCTGTAAGAAACCTAATTTATTTTTTTAAATTTAAACCAATCATTAAGACAAAATACAAAGTAAAACACACACACACAAAAAAAGCAAACAAATCCAAAATCTGGATTCTTGGTTTTATTGAAGCCAGGGGTCCGATAAACATTTTCCTTATCTTTGTCTGCATAATAAGAAGCTAGAAACAACATGGTGGCTTACAGGCTATAGACTTGTGTTAATGACATACAATCAAATTTCTGAATTAATCCAGGACACAAAAATGCAGCCAGCCATGTTCTGAAAATGTCTCGATATCCTGAATACAAAAGGACTGGAAGCAGAAGCTCAAAGTCTCATTTAGATGTGGACTAGTGGTTGAAGGCAATTACGTTAGGATGTGAAAAGGCAAATTCTTTCGAGTGACATTTGAGTACAAAAGTTAACATCTGTTCATTATTCAATCATGGGAGCAAGATCAAAATCTTAAAGAGCAAGTGCAACACTGACACCAAGCAGCATAGGAGCATTTGTCTCAGCTAAGTGCTGAATTCAGCGAGTGTGGAAGTGTAATCAACACAAGTCAGGGTGGTCTGACATTTAACAGTATGTTTAGAGAGGCAAAACCATAATTTCACAATGATATCATGCTGAATGTGAACACAAAACTAGGGGTTACTCATGATGGGGACTTATTAAAAAAAGCCTAATATTTAATTTATATTGTGTACCTACATCAAGATTTTTTTTTAACATCCTTAGGAAAAGTGTATTGCCAGAGACTACTAGTGGACTGATATATATGACCAGCAGAAATGGGTCAATAACTTATCCGAATGCAGAGATATATTTAACAGTGCATTTCTTCCCTTTACTAAACGTTCAAAAAAGGCAAGGCAAAAAAGAAAGAATGCAGTCTGTATCTATAACTTTAGAAAAAGGAAACATCCGTGCGGCCTAGAAAAAAAAGTGCTCATTTCAACAGGTGGCACTACTGCTTCTGGCTGCTTGTAAATTGTGCTTCATCCACCTCGACATGAGGCCATCAGGTGCACATGCCAACCAGTAAGGAGGTAAAAAATAAAAGGCGTAGTTCTTAGTGAAAGAAAATACAGAACAAATAAGAACCTTTTTTTTTGTTTTGACAATGCATGGTGTGGACTGTATATGAATGTGGAGTCTTTTTCTCCTTGCAGAGCAAATACCTGTATTTGAAAAATTAAGTTAAGCCCTGTCGGAAATGCATGTCTAAACCTGTTTATAAAAGTTACTATAAACCCGCTGCAGTGAAATGATGGTACTTCATCCGTCTGCTGAAATGCAAACAAGTTGGTTGCATTGTAAATCAATTAGTATATAAACGTGTAACTAAAGTTTGTAAAGGCTGGTCTGATGTTTGGATTAAAAAGGTCTGCATTGCAAGAATGGGACAAAATAATAGCCTCTGATTAATCTTGTGGAATCCTACAAAAGAAAAATATAAAACCCAACCAAACAAAAAAAAAAAAAAAAAAAAAAAAGAGTAATATGTATCTTTGGTTTTGTGTTCCAATTCACATCAGTCTGTTTCTTTTTTACTATTTGAATAGCAAATAGCTGTTTACTTCGTACTTGCCATCACTTCTGTGAAAGTTTCTACAATCTACACTATCAATAGCATTAAGTACGGGCTTGCATATGGAGTTAAGAATGACAGTGCACACTTAATTCCTGTTGATTATGGTCTTAAACTAGAAATATTAAACATTATTTGATATGGTACAGTATAACTGTTGCAATTTAGGAAAAAAACAAGACAATCAAGCAACCCTTTAAAGACACAAGTTAGGAGCATTCCTGTGAAGGCAGGGTGCAGAGTGTGACAAACTGTAAGCTGTACACTGAAGGCAAAGGTTGTCATTTTAGATGGACAGTTAAGTAACAAAAAGACCAACTGGACAAACTGGTTTCCTACAGGGATGTTTTTCTATGCTACTTCATGTAGAAACTGGGAATGTTTTAACCGACATGCAGAGTACAGTTTGACTAAAACATGTGGAACTGAAGGAGGGAAGTGTTGTCAAACACTGAAGAATACAATGTCTAATTTAGTCAGACCACAGCAAACTACTATGTATTTTGGCTGCAAATAAGTGATTTCAAGCACAGAAGGTTTGGGGGGGAGGGGTGTCCATCGTATGATTTCTTATTGATAACAGCAGCCAGCAGTTTTTATGAAGGCATTAAATCTATTCAACACTATCAATCAGGCCACAGAATCGTATTTCTGAAAATTAACAGACCACAGGCTTGATGTACGTTAACACAAAAAATGTAAAACAAAATAAATTATTTGGATGAAGACAAAAGGGGAAGAAAAAAAAATTAACTGGTGGTGCTACAGTGCATTTCCTCTCTTACGTAGACAAGCACCTCTACCATGACACAAACAGCTAACTGTGCGAGGCACTTAGGAGTTATAGTAGGAAAGATGCTGCCCAAACCCCTCCCCAAATATACACACCTGTAGCTAAAGAAGCGGTTCTGATGCATCCTCTAAGCCTGTCAGACCCCAACCAGTCTCGTTAAGTCAAAGGAGACATTTTCACACTTTGGACAGAAATGCATTTTATACAAAAATCAAGTTATCCTGAATAAGGTTTCTTCTATTTATATTTACAGGATCCTTCGAGATGACTAGGGCAAATGATATGATATGCTGTCGTCAGCTATCTGGACATGTCTTATTAGTGTCATGATGTCAGTGGCTTTTTAACATATTACAGATGGTTTTCTCAAACCAAGAAATGGTGCACAAAATAAAATAGAAAGGAGCTTTGTATAAATACATCAGTATCATATCCAACAGTTGTTTTTGTATTTTTTTTTTTTTTTTTTTTTTTTACATACTACATATGTTTGCAAGTATTTAAATTTTATTTGAACAATTAATGTTTAAATAACTCTCCAATCACAACCAAATCTATCCATGAGATAAACCAGGCCACAGGACCAGTAACCACTTCTGAAATCCAGGAGGAGAGTGCTTTGACCAGAAACTGGATAGCCTGAAGCCCGGTGAATCCGGCTGACTGTCAGAGTGTGCACACATTTCCCAAAACTGACATCCCTCACAAAATAACATTTACAGTAGAAGAGAGGACAGAAATGAAACCAAGCCTTCAGCATTTTTAATCTCATTGACACCTCAATCTATCTATATGTCTCTCTTCCCATCTCACCAAAACATTTGACAGCGTCTTCAACTCATTTGGTGAAACCACTGTGTGCTGACCGATAAAAGGCCTTGGGAATTTGGTCAATTTTTTTTTTTTTTTTTTTTTTTGAAGCTCACATGTACATATATTTTTCCAGGGTATTAACGCAGTGGACAATGCAGCTGTTTTTGTTGTTTCACGCTTTGTTCTCTGTCGGCGATATGTTGTTAGCTGAAACCGGTGAGTCTTGCTTTCGAGACATCCTGTCCAACTCAGCCTGGACATCAGTCAAACCCGGCTTCTGCCCTTGGGAAAAAAAACAGGAGAAAAGACCCAAAAGTAATCTCCTGTAGCTTCTGCATGTGTTCATTAACAACAGTTTTCCACGGCCAGCAAGCAGATGGTTGGGGGTTGGGGTGGTGGTGCTGGTGATGCTTACTGCCACAGTTAACACACATGCAAAACTAATACACACACACACATGTGCTCATGCATGCTCATTTCAGCTGGGTCACAGACATCAACACTGCTCAGCAATGGAACAGATAGTGTCAGTGGTCTCAGGCAGAGATGGGTTATGCAATGTTTTTGTCAAGAATGTACATTCAGATTTAACAATGTTTTGACTTTCTTATGTTTATATAATACAGAGTTAAAAAAAAAAGTGTTGAAAACACAAAGTGTTGTTGTGCACAGCAAGGCTAAAGACTAATAAAATTAGTAGAGCAAGAGAGCAGTGGGACATTCAGTTTGTTTACATGATGTTAAAACGTATTGTTATTCCAACTAAAAGCTGATTTTTAAAATACATGCCAATATGGTAGTCTAAATGAAACCGTCTGTGATTTTAATCCAGGCAAATGCGCCATGTCTGTGATTTGTAAAGTAAAAATTCCACCCTATTTTTGCAAACACTGAGGTCATGAGATAATTTTAATATTGTGCGAATGCACATGCCAGTAATTCAGTAATATGTTGTTTTTTTAAACTCATTTTGTCACCTTTTATGCCTCTTACTGAAGTAATTATGGCAGATTTGGTGTATAGTGTGACATACAACTTTGACTTATATCCACCACGTACAATGTAATGATCCTATATTTTTGGCTGACAAAGAAATTAAAAATCAACATTAAGCTTCACAAGCAGACCTATAAAAAAAAGTTCAAAGCCTCTCTGACAGCACAAAACCTTAAGGGCTTCAACGAAAGCTCCAGTTTACCATTAGGTTTTCCGTTACCATGGCAACGTAGATACACAGGCCGATAAACCATTTCCCAATTTTAATCACTTGTCAAAATGTGATGTGGGGTTACTTGAAATCTAACTTGAATTTCTGATCAGATGCTTTTAACGTTTAATAAAACGCAAGGCCGATGTCACTTCCGTGATCGATGTAAATTATGTAAATGATAGTATAACACAGACTTTGCTTGTCCAGCGTGAATGTGCTAAACTAAATACAGATGTTGAGGTGTAATGTTAAAAGTACTTCAAATGTAGATGTAATTTCAGTCCAGTGCAAAAAAACAGTACATAAGAATCAAATTTCTCCAGAATAGGATAAAAGCTTTACTCATGATTGCAGTGCCCATCCCAAGCTTTGATTCAGAAGTAATAGAAGAAAAAGATGTAGCAGAAATGTAGCAGAGAATGATGACAAGTGACGGCACTTTTAAAGTACCTTCAAAGCGTACATAGCAGATAAGCCATGCAACTGACTGCTCTACAAGCACTAACCTGCTACCTGCTTAACTGTTGACCATTTGTTTTGGTTTGTGATGTAATAGCTGAACCAGAAAAAGTCTAATAGTAAGAAGCTGGGAATATTGGCAGCAATCTTCAGAGTTAGATGTTTGGGTCAATACATCCATTTCCCTCCTGTGCTTCTATGCTGAGACAAGGACAGCTGTCCAAGTACAACAGCCTAATCAAGCTATAAACCTAGCAGAACTATATTTTGTATGTAAACGTACCGAGATTGTGAAAGACGAGATTCCATGCAGGAATTTATGATGGATGGTTGCAGCGCATACAGGCCTGTTACAAGTTTCCTCAGCTGTCAGAAGTTCAGTCAAAACGGATACTTTCTTTTCTCCTGCTTTAACCGTCCTACTCAGTCTGCAGAAATGAAACTCCAGACAGCAAGATGGTGTGTGTGTGTGTGTGTGTGTGTGTGTGTGTGTGTGTGTGTGTGTGTGTGTGTGTGTGTGTGTGTGTGTGTGTGTGTGTGTGTGTAGCAATCTGTTTTTGTCATCTTCTATTCTTACTCTCTTCAGCCTTGTTGCTATCAATAACATGACATGGCTGAAAAACTGAACGTCTTCTGGAATAAGAAATAAATAAGCTAATTTAAAGTGATCCATCTCAACGGAGAAGGAAACTACACTGAAAGTTTTCTTTTCTAAACACACTACACTGCTTGGGAAAAAGAAACAAGTTACCGCATGGATTTATGTTAGCATATGAGGAAATAGGCAGAAGCCTTCCATTAGAAATTAACAGTAATATGCTAATGTTTCAGCTACCTACAAGATAATTTAATCCTAATGGAGATGCTTCTCATTCCTTCGACATTCATGTCAGAAGGCACATGCTGTTTGGATCATATTATTTTTCCCTTTACAGTTGTACAAAACTGTGGAATTAAATAAATGTAATAGTCATTGCAGTGCAGTGCAAAAGATAAAATAACAGATTTAAGAAAACAAAATACAAAAATAAAAAAGGTTTGGATATCCCTTTCACTAATTCAAACAAGTTGCTATCCTGAGATTGGATTTTATGATCCTTTTTCTGACTTTTGAATGTAATTTCCCTTCTTGTTTCTCTATTCAGCAATCAAAGTCCATTTAAGTGTTTTGTTAAAAAGGACAACAGTTAACTTGCAGGAAAGAAGGTTAAAAAAGATTTGAAAAGATGAAGAAATAGAAAAGAAAAAAAAACTGTCTCAGCACTGGCATAACAGCTTGTACCTGTTTTCTTGGCAGACCCTTGAACTCCAGCTCCAACTGCTCCACTTCCTGGGCTTCCTGGGCTTCCTGGCGATCCAGTCTTTTTACTCAACAGACTGTTGAAGAAGTTGGCCAGCACTCCCTCATTTGCAGCTCCCGCTGCAGAAGAAATATTTTTGCATTAATACATTTGAAGTCAGTAAAGCTTCTTTTAATTAATGCAACACACATTTGGTTTAATTTATAAAACTTGACAAAATGCACTCTTCATATTAACATTTTCAAGATACTCTAAATATTAAAACAAGCTTTAACTTCTCTTATTTTGTTTTCCTTTTTAAATATCCTGTTCTGGTTTCTTAAGAAAATGTACTTAAAGATTTTAATGGAAAGTATTAAATGCTGGGAAGAACCCTTTTAAAAGGAGCATGAAGCTCCTTTTAAGAAATGAGACTCTCTAGCGCCACCCTTCACCACGACGGCCGTTGGGGGTACTGCAGCCAACAGTGAAGCCGGCACGGGAGAACGGGGAGAACGCACATGCAGCGTCATGTGACGTCACATCTGCAGCCCAGTGCGTCAAATTCGGGCCCAGAATTGCAGCACATTTTGCAGCACACAGCCTGTTCAAGGCAAAGGAGAGATACACTAGAGGGCTCATTCTTTTTGGTTTGGAACGCTTCATCTGACATTATTACTATAAAACTTAAAACGTATACGAATTATTTTCATAAATTCTGCCTCAATCCGGCCTCAAGCTCCTTTAAATAAAGCCGTAGGTAGGTGTGGGTTAAGGAAAAACAAAACAAAACAACAAACCAACATGACCGACCCTCCTCAATTTGCCAATATCGTCTGCTGCTTTGTAGTACCCCAGATAGGAATGTATCAGTAATATGTACATAGAACTTTTGTTCACAGATAATTAATACTAATATATCTTGTCTTGGCTCAAAACAGCGCGCAGCACTGCGGCCAGTTAGGACAGTCCAATAGAAAATAAAGTAATGGAATTGATTTTGTCGCTGACGCTCGCATCGCATAAAGCCTGAATTATGGTTCTGCGTTAAATCCTTTAATTGAAACTTGAAATCTTTAATTGAAACTTGAAATCTTCTTTTTCTTTGTTTTGAAGTGATGTCTTGCAGTACGAGATAAGATTACGGAGATACAGAGAGGAAACAAGGAGAGTTATGCCATACAGAGAAAAACACTGTTCAACTGAAACACAGCCCCCCCCAAAGCGGTACCCCTGTCGCAAATGTATAGTTTCATTTTTCGTATTGTGGTGGGAGCAACTATTTACAGGCGTCTCTCGTACCAGGAACAGCCCTGCAAAAAAGCCCTTCAGGAATTTTTGCGGTGTAAAAAAATGTTCCTATAGTAGGAGAGATACTTAGATCAGCCAAGAGAACTACCTGCCCGGGGGGTCTCTGCTGATTGGGTTCAGCCCTCTCACATAAACATGAATCACATGCACACAACTTAACCCACTCCAGGTGTCTGAAAATCCCCATGGACTTCAATTATTTTTATCACAATCGCTACTACTATGCTAAAAAAAGAGCAAAAAAATAGCACAATAAGTATATTTTCACAGCGATGTTGGAAACAATGTTTACAGTGACAATAAAGGATTCTATTCTATTCTATGATGAATACCCAGCCTAACCTTTCATGTTGGGGTCAGGCTTCTTGACTGCAGCCAGTGGTGATCCACTGGTTACGGCGGGCTGGCCGCGGCCTGCAGGCCGGGGGGAGCCTGAAGCCGTCCTTCCTGGAGACTCCTGAAGCACAAAAACAATAAGGCAGCGTTTGTAAACTCTCCCCAAAAAAAAATACATATATACCACATCTGATGGACTTTAAGAGACTCACTGTTGCTCCTCTCGTTGGTGTGGCTGGTTGTTTTGCTAACAAAGACTGCAGGTAAAAAAAGAAGAAAAAAAACAATATCAAAAATGAATACTTCCAACAGCCACTTCTGTTGTCCTCTCCAAGTTTTAAAATAGATACTCTTCTTATTTACAAATTCTGCATGCTACATGTCAGATACAGGAAGGTGAAGGATTATTGAAGATTGGCCGCAGTAACCTAATAAAAACATTTTGATTGCCGTTAAACTCTTTATTTGCTCCTAAATCAAGTAATACAACTTGCCACGTAGCATTTTCAGATGTACATTCATAGCAGTGCAACATAAGAATTTTTTTGGACAGGAGGTAACAATTTATAAAATTATAAAGTTTTGTAATTGTAAACTAATCGTAAACCTGAATATAAAAATCAGAAAAAATCAAAATCAAATAACCACCATCATGTCAGTGATGTTTGACAAATATAAAACTACAAAGGAGATACCCATTTACCTGCTGCTTCATCAGGAATACTTGCTCATCCTCTGCATTTATTTCTTTGTCATGAACCAACTGCAAGAAAGCAGAAATATATAATATATATGAATATTTATGCATATACCTACTGCTGTGTTATATCAACTTAATGGTTGACATTGTAACACCACTTGAGCATTCTCAGAGTTGATGTAACATTGTCCACAAATATGTTACTGTATGACAATAACATCCTCTTCGTCACTACTTGTAATACCATACCTTTCGTATGGGAGGTTTTGTGATAAAGTCTTCGAATGGATCTTCTGGTCGGACTGTTGTGAGGTTCTCATGCAAAATCCCAATTTTCTTTTCATTATCCCATCCAGATGGACTAAAATAATCAAGAGATAGTAGGTGTGATAAGAGGGTGTAATCTTTTGATTTAACCTCTTGCTTGCTATGACTTAACATCAGCAAAAGATGGTTGAACAC
Organism: Cololabis saira; assembly: GCF_033807715.1. Classification (NCBI taxonomy): domain Eukaryota; kingdom Metazoa; phylum Chordata; class Actinopteri; order Beloniformes; family Belonidae; genus Cololabis; species Cololabis saira. Next base: position 26,599,670 of record NC_084588.1, on the reverse strand, counting down.
AACATTTGATACAAATAGTAAATAAGTATTTTAAAGACAATGGCAAATTTTAGAATAGTGATGGTGAACCCATGTTTGACAAACCGACACACCACTAGTTTCACTTACATGAACACTGCATCCTTCTCTACCACTGAAGCGGGTGTGACAAACTGAAACTCATACATCTTGTGCACTATATATTTGTAAAGCAGATCCAGGTTCTTCTCCTCTTTGACCGAAGTATAGATCAAGCCAGCTCCGTCTATTAAATTCAGTTAAGGTAGTCACCCTTAGAGTGATGTCATATAGATTGCATATGACAATAAAGAATATAATGTACTATAAAATACTGAAATACAGCCAATTTCTGTTTTGAAACAGTTATAAACACAATAAAATAACATTGAAAGGATACACTGTAAGCAAAATCGCCGGATGTAGGACTGGATGAAATCGAAGTGCTCGTCTCTGAAGTCATGCTCCTTCTCTAGTACGCTGATTGCATCACACTGAAAGAATCAAAATTACAGAGAATTAAATTATATTTGGACAATACGTCAGAAACGTCGCTGGTGTGCACATTAATATACAAACCATGACAGGCTTTAACAGTCCAAGTGTTTATCTAATTTTTTATAATTTTAGATTTAAAAGACTAATTGATTTGTTGTCACCTCTATTAGTTTCTATACTGACTGTTATTGAGGTTTGTACAGACAAACTTGCATTTGAGGGAGAAACTCGTGAGCTGCTGCCGAATCTTTCCCAGTAGCAGAGAGAGTGGTGGTCACCAGAGATGTCATTAAAATATATATTGCTAAGGTGACTTGATAAGCAACAAATGATGAGCATGAACCAGTACTCTGACATTCCCCAGTTTAGTCCTCTGACAAGAGGAGATGCTAAAAAGAAAAGAAAAAGCTACTTTCACCATTTCCGAGTTACAGCTAACGTGTTATTCTCCGTTGATGGATTCTAAAAAGGTTCATTTTTTCCAGACGGGTGATGCAAGTCCAGTGTCATGCCAATTGATTCTTATACACATATGTCAGCCAGGATGATCTAAACCCAAACAGGCATGCCATGGGAATAGAGACAATCAGACAAAGCCAGTGGTAAAGGCAGCTGATATAATGGTTTAAAAATAAATAAATAAATAAATTTAAAAAAAAGGTTATCTGTACTTCTTTCTTTGTCTGGCTCAGAAGGCTTTTATTGCACAAGTTTAGAGAATATATGGACGATAAGATAAAATGGAAGATCATTTTGCAACAGCTTATTTAAAAAATATTTGTAAAACTTTTCAACTGAAGCTTTGAGAATATTATCATCAGGGGTGTATCAAATAATCTCACCCAATGGCTTTAAAGGGTCTATCCATCTAAGATTCATGTGCATCTTGGGCAATCCACAGAAAACCAGAGCAATATTGCCTCAATTTACAATGTCCTCTTTGTACAAGCGCATGTAGATCATTGCAGGAAGTATAAACTGTAATGGTACTGCTAAGACTTCTGAGTTTTAATTTTATGCTGCATTTTTCTTTTAGCTATGGGTCATGGTAAGTGTAACTGTCACACTAGAGATAGGAAACTCTGGAAAGCTTTACTGGATGATAAAGTCATATAGCAAGAGCGTAACATTAGTCCTTTAGCGTCAGGAATTATTTACCTTAGTGCAAACTATTAGGACTGGAATGCCCAGGTTGTGTGTGAGTGTATTTTCTCCAAGTGGTAGGACAATGTCCTCATCTTCCCCTGATGTTGCTCGTCGTGGGGAGGATGGGTTGGCATCTTCTGGTTCCCCGTATTCTTGGAAAGCTTTTACCACTGTGGAAAACAAAAACTGGTATACATTTCTTGAAAAAGATAGGGATTAGTTCAGTCTCAATTCATATTCTCACACTTTCCTATATCTGTGGAAAATTACTATTGTGTATGTATGCTTGTTTTAATTTTTTTTCTCCCCTGCAAATTTATTTTTATTGGAAGAGTCTTGTTTAGCATCTGAATAAAACATTCCTGTCTTGACCAAAAGGAAAAACCCAGTAGTTGTTGTAAACTCAATTAAGATGTTATTGTTGGCTTAGACAAGTTTCATGGTTGCAGACAGGAAGGTTTGGCTTATTCCCTCAAGAGCTTTGAAAATGCAGTTGGGGAGCCGACCACAAAGCCAGATTCGCTTTAACTGAACCCTTTAATTTCAGACATGGGATTCTTGTACAAGGGACCAAAACTGGTGTTATAGTTAACAGAAAAAGAAACCAGTTTCTTGGAATACACGATTACACAAGACGAGAGAATATGCATGAATAGGTTGGATCATTTACATTCTGACACAAGGATAGTAGCTACATGTCTCTATACAAATGGCCCACTACTTTACTAAAAATGAGTGTCTTCATTTACCAACCAGAATACATTCTATCTTAATTTACCTAAACCTGATTGGTCCCAGAAAGCCGTCAAATTATCTTTTGGTCCTTAACTGTTCTTATACCTGAAGTTAGGATGGACCTAAATGTTGAACAAAACAAAGAGCTTTATTTAACAAAAACATAAAAGTCATGTCCAGCTTGACAATGATCAAAACAACAATATTAACTTTACAGATAATATGCTTTGATTTAAAAAAAATCTTCTTACTGCTCATGAATAAATTAGTAACATTCCTTCAACAGTGGATTGCATTAATAGTTTGAGCAGCTTGTATGGATGTGTTAATGTTTGTTTTTGCTATGATTTGAAGTCCAACAGGAGATGAGTAATTTGATGCCTAGTACAGTGATTGTAAATGGAATTACACTTTTAAATAAAAATGGAAATGATGAAGCCAGACAGACTTTGACCCATCAAGACCTAATTATCTGTTTCACAAACAAAGGTGGGGCCATAACGCACCCGTACTCAACCTCCTTTAAAAAAATATAAATAATAATGCTCTGCTCTATCCAGGTATCACGCAATAACGTGATACCTGGATATAATAATGAGCACTAAACAGTTTTATAATTTAGTACAGTCCAATGTGTCGCTTACGGCAACAGCTCGCTGCATACTTCATTAAAAAAATAATAAAAATAATAATAATAATAATAATAATGCTTTATTTCAGTTAAAATACACTTAATTTTAACATAAACCAAATGTAGGAATAAGCTGAAGCTCACCTTGAGCCATAAATAATAAAATATTACCTGACGACCTAAATGTCAAATAAATCACTATGATTTACTTTCGACCATAAAACCATTCTTAAACTGTTCACTAGTGAATATTGAAGTCTCATAACAGGGAATATACTGGTCCACATACCACTCTACTACACTAAAGACTATTTTTATTATCTCTATAAAAGAAGCCACTGAGCAAAATATTTCTCAGTTTAAACATGCAGTCAAGCAACAGGAGGTGGATCCTGCAATCTGACTACACGACTCCAGACATCCAATCTACTTTTAGTTACAGCCCCACAGCAGGGAAATGTCCAGCCCACTGACTGAATTCAGACCAACTAGGTTTACTTCCTTTCCTCGACGCTGCTATTGGAAAGGATGTGGCCATGATGCAAGACGCCTGCAACATTCACTGGACAAAAGCCATTTATACACACATCCAGAGCGTCAGGCTGTCTTGCTCACTCAAACACTATCTGTTTGTGATGTACTAGAAATCACAATAGACAATCTGAAAGATCCTTTATCTGGATGACATGCCTCAACTAAACTGGAACTCTGACCATGTGAGTGGGTAAGATGACAGTTTTTGTCAGAAGAGGAAAATTAGAGCAAACAATCTTTTAGGGACAGCTAATTAAAAAACTGTAAATAAACTGTTGAAAACAAACTTATGGAGACCTACAAAAAGAAGTGCGATGCAGAAAAACACTGATTTACAATATGCAATAAAGGCCAAAGTTAATACTAACTTCATAAAGTAGGTAATATACTAACACCACGAGGTGTTTCGTTCATAATGGATTGTGCAGTTTACGATTCAACACATTTTATTTAAACAGAAACTTGAAGTGAAAGCGATTGGAACAAATTTAAAATGATTCCACTCTTACAAAAGGGCAAACAGGTTCCCTTTTCTTTTCACACTTTTTCTTTAAGACTTGCCAACACTTTTTACTCATTTAGCATGTTATATGTTGAAGTCATTTAAACCATGATAAGTCACAATAACTTGCAATTTTTGCAGGGGAAAAAAAAGGTTTTCTCTGTAAGAAAATCTCTCTTGAGAGAATACAGAAACCCAATACCCTGGAGGCTGAAAAGCAACAGTCTGTCCAAACACAAAAGAACAGTTCATAAGCAAGAGATGATCAGGTCTAAAATTAAAAGGAAAACAACATCTGAACACATCACACACATTGATCTGCTGAACTTGCCCCCAGTCAGAGCACACAGCTGAGGATCATGGGCCTCTCCACATAAAATCCACCATGACAATGTGTAATTTTATACACTGCTTGCCTTCCATGCCCTGCATTAACCAAGCTTTCCTTTTTTCCTTTGTAGCCAGTCAGCAAGGACTCTTGCTCTTATATAAGACTCACATTGCTTCCACCCGGATGATTTAGGCACCGTTACTAGAGACGGCTCATCGTATGGAGAACATGCAGTTATATTATCTTTCCAAGAGAAAGATATCTTTCTAGCACAAGTGCCAGCAACCCAGAGAAGAGTCTAGTTAAATCATAAATGAACAGCATATTTTTATAGATATAGGAGACAGCAAGAGCTTTTCTAGTTTTCTGACCTCTCTGTTCACACAACAGTCTCTTAATCCATATCCATCCAAATCTTTCTTTTCAGTCGATACTGTGCTTTTTAAACTCAAACACATTATGTGGGACTCATCAGGGTTAATGTAAGGTTCAGTATCTTGCCCAAGGACACTTTGACAGTTGACCAGGATTCGAACCACTGAGCTTCCAACCAATCTTCCAAAAAACAGAAGACTGCTCTATCTTCTAAGCCACAACTGTGCCATGCAAATTTAATAAAATCAGATGTTTTAGCGACAGATTAGCACTACATAGGGTACAAGTGTTTCACTGTCCAGCCAAATGCAATGGGGAGGAAAAAAATTAACATCTTTCTAGATAGAAGATGTGTTTATTATTAACATATACTAAGTCACAGGTAGGCTAAACTCAATGTTTTTTTTTTTCCCCACTTCCAAGTTAAGGAAATGTGGGCAGACTGGGCCAGTACTTACTGCTCTGCTCCATTTCTCTCATGGTCTCTGGGGGAATCTTGAGCTTGTCCAAATGATCACGAAGCACACTGGCCCACTTCTGCAATGACTCCATAATGGTCCAGGGCCGTGACATGTCCGCAACAAACACAGCTAGGCAATCGGGCAGCGACTGAGCTGTAATGGCAAACTTAAGAAGGCCTTTGTGGTATAAGTCCCCATCCAGGATCCACACATTACAACGCGTAAGGTCTTCATTTGGGACACAAAAAACAACTAGTTAGACATATGCAATACAACAACAGTTTCAACAGTGATTTTGTAAAGTTACTGGTTTAAATAAGCCACAAAAAGGTTAGAAGTAAATTCACCATCCCGGTCTTCATCGTGGACGTTTAAGTAAAGGTACTCCAGCCCCCTGCCCTTCTTGTTGTGTTCAGTTCCTTGAAGTTTGGCCATAATCGTTGTTTTTCCGGATCCATCCTCACCTGTAAGATTTAATATATTTGTTATTAGGTGACTCACATTATATTTTCCAAACTCACAGAGTTTGGAAAATGTTAGCGCAGAAGCTTCCTCTATGTGTGTGGGGATTAAATCGCTTCTTGATGCTGTCCACGTTGTACTGTTGTACGGTCTCTTGCTCAGTCACTCTCGTTTTCTCCTCCTTCATTTTTCCTTCTTTTGTGAACCAGCCTCATTGTTGTTGAGGTGTGTCACAGTGTCGTAAAGCAAACCAGTTTTTGCTGGTGAGGATCACGATGGGAGTCCAAATTTAGTTTGAAATAGACAACACTTTCTAAATCAAATATTAATTCAAGTGAAATTTAAGTGTGTGTAGGAGGTGTAATATATATATATATCTACACACACAAATTTTACAAGTGCAGGGAAAACACTGAATCAGGGTAGAATATCCCCTATTATGCTAACAAAAGACCCTCAATGCGGAGAAGGCTGCAATCTCTCATTTATATCTTCCTATTGAAAAACAATTTGTCACAGTACATGAAGGGTCAATCAGATAAACATAACCCCACCCAAAAGATTTCACAGGATTATTTTGTTTATTATATACATAGTCTAGGACAAGGACTCACCGAATACGAGGATGTTTTTTCCTGATGGCAACTTTGAGCTCGACCGAGTTGACACTTCACTCAATATCGCGGACCTACAAGAAAGAAGAACTACTTTAAGGACGTCAGTAGTAGTAGTAGTAGTAGTATGGACTTCCCCGACTGTCAAGCTGGTTAATGACAGATCCCAAATCTCTGAACAAAAGTGTAGGTTGGTTTATGCAATGGCATCTTTACAGGCCTTAACAAGAAATCAATCAGGCAGCTGCAGCTGATCCAGAACGCTGCCGCCACAGTCCTTACAAACACCAGGAAACTGGACCACATTACACCGGTCATGAAATCACTCCACTGGCTTCCAGTGAGTCAAAGAATAGAGTTTAAAATCTTACTGTTGGTCTACAAAGACCTGAATGGTCTTGGACCAAAATACATGGTTGATCTGTTAGTTCCTATGAAGCTCCCAGACCCCTGAGATTCATCTGGATCTGGTTTGTTGTTTGTCCCAAGAACCAGAACCAAGCAAGGTGAGGCAGCGTTCAGTTATTCTGCTCCTCACCGGTGGAACAAACTTCCTGTAGACCTGAGGTCTGCTCCAACTGTCAGCTCCTTTAAATCAGGGTTAAAAACATTACTGTTTACTGAAGCGTACTCCTAAATTAAATACTTACCTGCTGTACTCTACTGCCCTTACTTTTTAACAACTTGCGCTTTTTATTATTTTACCATTTTATTTCATTTATTTGGTATTTAATAGCGGTGGGGGGAAAAAATGTATATTGCAATATATTGTTGCACTCTCTGTCGCAATAAATAATCGATAAACTGACGGCAAATATCGTTATTTTATTACAAAACATATAATGGATTTACGTGGTTGAAACCGCACTATTGTTCATGCACTTTAATTTGTCTAGCTGGACAGTGTTTACATTTACAAGCCTAGGAGGCAGTCAGGCACAATCAAATGCACTTTCTTTATACATTGTACGAAGTTTTGGCATTGAATAAATGCATAACTACAGACGGTTTCCTTTTTATGGGTATTTTTTCCTTTTTCAGTCACATATATAATGATATATCATTGATGAAATTTCTTACAATATATTGAATATTGTAGTGCCTTTATCATTCATAGTGATGTGTACATAATTCCCCTGCATAGAGATGTTAGTCACAGCATTACCATACAGTGTTTATTCAGGTTATAATTTATGTTGTTACTAGTGTTTTGGTCTATGTGTTTAATGTGTTACGGTCCCTCTAAGTACGGTGACGTTTTTGGAGTCAGTTTGTTCTGTGATGGGAAGCGCGAGCTTCTTAACGTTTAGTTTCAGTTAACCGGTGGATTTAATAAAGGGACACACGCTTCTGTGTCCGCACCGTGAGAAGTTGTCGGCTCATCTATTTTCACGACTTCCACAATATCGTAGATATCGTGTATCGTGATATTATCGTGGGCCACAGTATTGAATCGTGAGTTACCCGTATTGTCCCACCCCTAGTATTTAAGCATACTCTTAAAATAAATACTCACTGAAAACCGCGAATGAGATGTGTACCTGCGGTACTCTACTGCCCTTAGTTTTCAGTAACTTGTGTTTTTTATTATTTTACCTTCTTTTCTCATAATTTTATCTCATTTTATTTGATATTTACCGTTTGTGTCTTGCCGGTTTTAATGTCGATGTAAAGCACTTTGATTTACCTTGTGTTGAATTGTGCTATATAAATAAACTTGCCTTGCCTACAGGACTGTCTCAGAAAATTAGAATATTGTGATAAAGTTCTTTATTTTCTGTAATGAAATAAAAAAAAACAAAAATGTCATACATTCTGGATTAATTACAAATCAACTGAAATATTGCAAGCCTTTTATTATTTTAATATTGCTGATTATGGCTTAAAGTTTAAGATTAAGATTCCCAGAATATTCTAATTTTTTGAGATAGGATATTTGAGTTTTCTTAAGCTGTAAACCATGATCAGCAATATTAAAATAATAAAAAGCTTGCAATATTTCAGTTGATTTGTAATGAATCCAGAATGTATGACATTTTTGTTTTTATAATTGCATTACAGAAAATCACAATATTCTAATTTTCTGAGACAGTCCTGTATATCCAGAGAGTAATTGCGTGTCTAACATGACACTTTATTGGAGGTAAATGGTCTGGCCGGCAGATGAGTCCACGACAACACTAAACAGGAAGTGACCACACCGATCTGAATTCATGAATGTGACAAGTTGGAATCACACAATAACGTGATACCTGGATATAACAACGACCAATACACAGTTTTATAATTCAGCACAGCTCAATGTGTCGCTTACGGCAACATCTCGCTGCCTACTTCATTAAATAAAGCTATTTAGCATTAGCTATGAACCAAACACGACCTGTCAAAGCCTGAATGTGACTTTAGTTTAACTAAATATTCCGTGTCCAACTCCCTGTTAAACACCGTAACCCCGCACACCGAGCTCCAGCCCGGTGTACCCTCGTTTTCCGCCGGCGCGGCTCCAGCCAGCCCCCGCTGCCTGCCGGCGGGCCGGTGTCCGGCTGCAGCCGCCGCGGTGACACAGCACCTGGGGCCGGGCCGGGCTCCCCCCGCCGCGGCTTTACGCCTCACGCTGCTCGAAGGAAAAGGGAAGAACTTGCCACAGGTTTTGTCCTTCCTCGTCTTCGTTGTTGTTGTCGCCCGAGCCGGCTGCACCCGGGAGGTGTTTCTCCAGAACGGGAGCCATCTTTTCTCTCTCTACACCCACAAAGGCGAGAGCTGCTGCAGCTCTAGCACCGCCCTAGCACCGCCCTCCTCCGGCACCCACGGGTGCGCTGCATTCATCCACCGCGACGCCGCCTGGGCTCCAAGTGTATGCACAGCTGCTCTTTTGGAATATAACAATATCGTCAGTTACTCATTTGTTAATCACGATTAGGAATAATTGTCATTATCTGTTGTAGTTTTAAGGTAACTACATATATATATGTGCAATAGTTGCATGTTACAGATGGAGCATTTTCCCGTTCAGACTTGAGGTCAAACTATCAACAACTTCTGGCTCTGTTCCAACAAGTGATGTCATAGCAGGGACTTTTTCTTCTTCTTTTTTTAATCAGCTGATGGTGAACAATAGTGCAATCACATTTATTATCCTCCGGCGAGAACATTTTTAAGTTTAACTCTTTCAAACTGACTGACTGGAGGCTAACAGGGTTAATTTATTTGAGTACTTTTAAATCTTAATTGAAAATACTTGAGGCCGACTCTATTACAAGTACCTGTTTTTTTGTGATTTGTTTGCTTTTTTAAATTTTATTTTAATTGTATTTTATCTGTTGGTGTTTTATCTGTCATTTGTAACTCTGTGTAACTATGTGTTGTAATTGCTGCTGCCTATTTTGGCCAGGTCTCCGTTGGAAAAGAGGATTTTAATCTCAATGGGATCTTCCTGGTTAAATAAAGGTTAAATAAAAATAAAATTAAAAATCAAACCTGATTTAGACTTGATTGACCTGGACAATTTTGATCTTGTAAACTTTTATTTAGAATAGAATAAGCTTTATTGGCCAAGTATGAACTTGCCAGACAGGGAATTTGTTTTTGTTTTTGCTCACTGAACCCAGATTTAAATAGTAATTTAAATAGTAATAGACTGTATATTATATATATTTATATACTGTCTGTTATTAAGAGCCATCTGTCTATTATAGACAAATGGCTCTTATTAACATATATACAATATTTAAAAGTAAAAGGTGCAGCAGTATGAGGTAGTCATGGTTATTGAAAGGTGCATTGTTACAGCATATGATTGTGGTTATTATTATTATTATTATTGTTGTTATTATTATTATTATTATTATTATTATTATTATTATTATCATCATTATAATAATAATAATAATTATTATTATTATTATTGTTGTTGTTGTTGTTGTTGTTGTTGTTATTATTATTATTATTATTATTGCACAGTGATTGATTGATTACTATGAGACTGAGTGATGAGAGTTCACCAGAGCAACAGCTTGGGGGAACAAATTGTCTCTGTTTCTGGAGGTTTTGGCGTACAGAGCTCTGTAGTTCCGTCCAGAGGGGAGGAGTTCAAACAGACTGTGTCCTGGGTGTGAGGGTTCTGCAGAGATGTTACCTGCCCGTTTCCTGGTCCTGGACCGGTACAGGTCCAGGATAGATGGGAGGTTAGTCCCAGTTATCCTCTCCGCAGACCTAATTGTCCGTTGAGGTCTGCTCCTGTCTAGTTTGGTGGCCGATCCGATCCAGACGGTGATGGAAGTGCAGAGAACAGACGGCAGATGTCAGTGTAGAAGGTGGTCAGCAGCTGGAATGTCAATTACAAAAGGATCAAAATAAATGTCTCAATCTGGTATATCAGTTTTAACATTGTCGAGTAACATTGTGAATTGTCTTGGAGAAGCTGCGCAACATACAGAAAGGAACAAGAAATTGGCATTGTGTATCTAACAGATCAATTTACAGATGATATAGGGTATCTTTAATGCTTTAAGTTGATGTCACTAAATTTCTGTATTAGTTTTCATGGAACAAAATAAAATTACGTAATAACAGGAATGTTAGTGTTGGAAACCCTCAGGAATTTTGTAGTACATTTCGTGCAGATTGGTCAATATAATTGTTGCATCGACTCCAAGAGAAGGATGCCTCTTTGTTGCTTGAAACCTACTGTTGATCCAGGACCGTTGGCTAATTATAGACCTATATCATATCTCCTTTTTAAATCCTAAAATGTATCTTAAAAAAAACCTTCAACTCATCCAAAATGCTGCATCCAGGGTTATGATTAGAACTACCAGGAGAGATCATATTTCCCCAGTGTTTGCTTCTCTTTACTCACTAGCTAGACATCCAGAATATAATTAATTTTTTTTCTCCTCACATATAAAGCTCTTAATAACCAAGCTCCATCATATCTTCAAGGGCTCAGAGTTCCATATTTTCCACGCAGAGCACTTTGCTCTCGGGCCCCTCTCCTCTGGAACCAGCTGCCAGTTTGTGTTCGGGAAGCAGACACCTTCGCTACCTTTAAAATTAAGTTTACATTTTTTTTTGATAAAGCTTATGGATGGCAGGTGCTTTTAAACATCGCTTATTATTGTCACGGTTTGCAGTTCCTGTTTTATTTTGAAACCTGTGTCTTGTGTTTCAGTTCTGTTCTGATTTCCCTGGTTCCCGTCTGCCCTGATTGTCTGCACCTGTGTCTCGTTAACCCTTCTGTATCTGGTCCTGTCTTTCCACTGCTCCGTGCTGGTCCGTACTGTTTCCTCCCTCCGTGTGTCCTGTCAGGTTTTTGGACTTTTGCTCTCGTGTTTTTGTTAACCCTGCTCTGCAGCGCTTTTAGTTTGTTTTTTGCATATTAAATAACCTTTTTTTTTGGAACTCCTGGTCTCTCCTGCGTTTGGGTCCTCATCTACCAACTCGTGACAATTATGCTGCTATATGCCTAGAGTCTAGACTGCTGGCGCCTCCCATGATCCACCTCTCCTCACTCTGTTCTCTTATACTTAAACTCTAATACTGACATCATTGTTATTATTAACCTGTGTCCCTTCTTCCCAGCAAGCGTCTGCTGGAGGTTTCTTTATGGTAAAGGGGAGTTTTTTTTCCTTTCCACTGTCACCTGCTGCTTGCTCAGGATTGAGGGTTGTATCAAAAAACTTTTGATGCAAGCTGTTGGTTTCCTTAGCGAAGCAATGTTTTATTTACTTGACATTTGTCATGATTTGGCTTTGTATAAATCAAGCTTGAACTGAAACTGAATATAACTGTCATATTACATTTGACATGCCAGTTACCATGTTGCAAAGCACAAAAATGTGAAATCCTATATCTGAATAATTTTAAACCAAATCTGTGCATGTTAGTAGGAACACTAGTTTCTCACTGGGAAACGAAATAATAATGGAGTCCATCGAGCACAGAGTTTGTATATTATGGGGTAATTTTGGTGATTGTCACATCAGTTCATACACAATATCGGCTTCATACACAGGTATTATGGAAAAAAATGGGGGTTATGTTTTTAATCTCCTTTGAATGCAAAGTTGATAGCGGACTAACATCACCTATTTAATAACTCTTGCTACGAAAGGTATGTTGTAAAATATTGATTCTCCAGTAGATGGCACTTTTGTTCCTTTGTGAAAACTATAAATCTGTACTTTATAATCTGGACTACGTTGAAAATCTGTAGTTGATTGTAGTTAACAATTTATGGAAGAAACTGCTGCTGAAAAGTCGAGCTAAACATTATCTTGTTAATAGAGTGAATTCAAAATTCAAGGAAAAATATGGGCAAATGAGTGAGTTATCCTAAACTGAGTATCTATAATGCAAGCACTTGCAATGCCCCCCCTCTGCAGCATGTGCTCAAGTGTCCTCTTGCAGCAAACTAATGGACTTCAGAGTATTATTCTAGAAACATTGCGCTTTATATAGTTCATACATAACAGAAGTGTTGAAGTATGAGTGTGTTTGTGTGAATGGGAGAAATGGACAGAGGTGGATAATCCAGGTGCCATAAAGTAAAAATCCTGTCCAGCAGTTGTTCCAACCAATCACTAAACCAGTTCCTGTGCAGGTAGGTGGTACATGGTGTAGCTTGTTAGTGAAAACACCTGTTCTAAATGTACAGGCTGATTCAGAAACATGTCAGGACTTTTACTCTATGGCATCTCCACCTCTGGCGATAGATAAGATCAAAACAAAGGTAATATAAGTGCAAGGCCATTTATCACATGGTTTTAGATGGAATCTGATCTATAAAAGGGGTTAGTTTGACCAAACTGCTGTCATTTTCACTCGTTCTCTGAAATAAACAAGAACGCCAATACATGCTGCAGAATTATCATTCACGTAACTTGACTAAATAAATCTAGGTTCTCATGGGGGATCGTGTTAACACATTATACATCATGCCAGCATGCCACACTATATTCACTATGTTTTTGATATGCTTCATTATTTTGCTTGAGGTTGGGAAACTCACAAAATATGTGTTTACACAGCTTTCATAAGTTGCTTTTAAGTTTTGCCTTGAACAAAAACAACCATTATTGGATAAAGTATTGCTACGGTTGGTTAATTTTTGAACTAATATATCTCCATGTGTCTTGGAAGTACTGTCGCCTTCTTAGTGGGAACTGCACACAGGCTGAGCAGCTCCAGGTCCGTGCACACACTTGTGGTAGGTCTGTACTGCGTTGTAGCACTAAACACCGGTTTTTCTTAATTCCTTTGGGATCATGTAGAACATGAGCTGCATACAGAGATGAGCTTCAGACAAGCTCTGCTACAGTTGGGAGATTTTCCTGGGCCTCCCCTCATGTCTCTGAGTCCTGTCTAAGAACAGAGTGGCTGGCGTGGATGGTGCTTGCACTCCTGGGAGCACATTCCAGAGCTTCTGCATCATGTGAAAGTCAGCCTGTGCTGCCCCTTTGTCACTGTTTCACACTGCTGTCAGCAGGAAAAACAAAATAGATGGATTTCCTTTTCTGTCATTGTCTATAACACTACGACTTTGGGTGACTGGAAAAACAAATATAACTAATTTCATACTATTCACATTATACCCATATCAAAATTGAGACAATTATATTTCTAATACTATGATGAGAGCCACAGTAATTTCCTTAAGAAAAGATTACTGTTTGGCTTGTAGGGATGCACATTGAAGCAGATGTATCTGATACTGAGAGGAGGCCACGCATAGGTTCAATGATAATCTCACAAAAGAGCAATACATTCTAGCAATGCAAATAGATATTCATAAAATGTATAATTGTTTTGTAACATTTAAAATCCATCTTTGTTAGTTATAAAATCATTGTATGTCGCCATTAATGCCCAGCAGGTTTTCTCCATCTCATCAGATAACATGTTGTGCTGTCAACTCTTACAACAGAAGAGGGCGCTGTCTCCTCAATAATACTGTGATTGGTTTTAATACTGTAACAGAAACACATTTATTATAAGATTGCTACATGGCAATTACACAAACGTCAATTTAATTCTACGGACACTCGGATTACATTTGGTAAATTATTTTTGTTTATAATTCAAAAAACTATGTGTGTAAGTTTTACATATGTTAAGACCTCTTACTTTGAAACAACCTGCCATTAATTGTTTTTTCCGGCTTTCCCTCTCCTAGTTTTCACTGGGAAGTTACACATGATTAACCCAAAAGTAGAAGAAAAAAATAAAACCTCACCTTTCAAATAATTTGCAAATAAATGGGAAGATGGACATTTTTGATTGATCAAACCTCAAGCCTAACATTCCCCTTGCAGTTTTACAGAAAGTAACTGTTAAGACAAAACAGCCTGTGTAATCAGACAAATCTAGTCTTGCCTAACTTTTCACAGGGAACATCTGCTGCTCGGACACATGTGATGGGTTTTTGGCCAAGCGTGATCCGGCGCTATAAACAAGATTACAGAAGTTGTCCAGTACCATAGCAATTCACTTTTATTGTGGATTAATGCAAATATAATTTCCGTGAAATTCAATATCCCCAATGCATGTGACAGTCATGAGCTGCTCACAGAAACCTCAATTTTGCAGCGTCTCTTTGGCCTGAAGCCTAGAGCCCATTTCTAAAGTTGACAACCTGATTATCTGGAAGGTTCAGTTGTTGAATTTCTTAAAGTCTCCACCTGACCCAACTCGCTCCTTTAACACCTAGAAGGTAAATAGCAAAGAGGCGTAATCATTTAGAATGCTTTGCACTGGATATAGCAAACTTTTAGTCCTCTTTGTGTCAATACAGCTGGTAGTCTTATGTTACTATGCATATAAACACAAGGTAGCATCTAAATCAACAGAAAAAACATTGTTTCTGAACTATATTTGGCTAATGTTTGCTTAACAAGACTTATTAAGACCATAACAAGAATAAATACCATATCAATATCTGTATGCCAGCAGTTTCCCTCATGAATGTTTTGAGTTGTAAGATAAATAATAATTTATTATTATTATAAATATACCTTTAAACTTCTTAAGCGTCTTCTTAATACAGCAGACATGAATGTTTTCCCGCTGACAATACAAGAAAAAAAGGGAACTTTAATTCATATGGCGACTGAAGGAGTGTGTGTGTTGTTGGGAGGGGGGGGACATGGTAAGTGGTTTTGCTGCCATAATGCCTCTTGTGCATAATTTATATTGCAACAGTACTCCCAGAGAGTCTATTAACATGATATCCCAAATATTTTTTTTCTGGCAAAGGGAGAACAGAGGAAAGGGTTTCATAATTCCTAATAAGTGGTGGTCCTACCTCCCCGCCCCAACCCTGCTCTTATATGTGTACAACAGAGAGAAATGCGCTGGAGTGGGTGTGAGAAGGAGAGGAGGGGTTAACAAAATTGGGAGGGTATAGATTGCAGTCGGAGCAATCGCGGGGTTGGCTGGATTGTGATAGCGACAGATGTCTAGAAAACTACGAGGGGCTCTCCTCAGTTACAAGAGACTGCACCTCGGAGAGCAGGGGCGGAATCTGCAGCTGTCACTCCAAAGGCTTTACCTCCATTCTCACAGCCAGCCGGAGACTGGAAAAGAAGAATAACTGATTCTGTCCGCTTTATAGATAACAAAAAGTACAGGTAAGTCACGTTATTTTTATTTTATTTCATATCGTCGTTTAAATGTTCTAGATGTAGAGAGAGGAAGGAATTGAGGAAGGAATTAAGGAAGGAAGGAAGAAAGAAAGAAAGAAAGAAAGAAAGAAAGAAAGAAAGAAAGAAAGAAAGAAAGAAAGAAAGAAAGAAAGAAAGAAAGAAAGAAAGAAAGAAAGAAAGAAAGAAAGAAAGAAAGAAAGAAGACAACGTTGTTTTTTCGTCCTTGTTTTACCTTGTTTTCATTCATATATTGGTGTAATAAAGAAATAGATATAATGGCCATAGGCTATTCCAGTATTCTGTGATTGAATGGGCGTTTTTTAGGGCGTCTTTTCGGGTTGTTTTATAGAAGGTCAAGAGAGTAAAACATTTATGAGATAAATACAAAAGAAATGTGTAAATGATTAAAAGTACAAGCTTTTTCGGAGATTTTCCTAGACATGCTCCCGTTAGTGTAACACATTTTGGAATCCGCGTGAACAAAAAGGGGCCGTACAGCCGAAGGGAGCAGCGGTGGGTGGGTGGCTAGAAATGGGGGATGGAGACCTCTCCTCTCCTCTCCTCTCCTCTCCTCTCCTCTCCTCTCCTCTCCTCTCCTCTCCTCTCCTCTCCTCTCCTCTTCCCTCCCCTCTCACCGGGTGCAGGCGTGCTGTTTAATGTCGCTGTAGTCTACAGAGGCCTGCTGCAGTCTGCATTATTAGCCCTGTACGTTTCAGCTTCAGTGGTTTCTCCCAACTTTGTCCAACTCGTTGCTTTTGTAAGTGAGAGCAGCTCCCGGCGAGGAGTCCTTTGTTACAGGGGGCTGTCGGAGGCCCCATTTGCATTTGCATGAGCTCCTCATCTGTCCAAATTTAACCTCAAGAATTGTGTTAATTTTTCACATTTTGAACTCCTGCAGAAGCATAACGCATCACGTAACTTTGATCACAAAGCAGAAACAATTTGATACAAAAATAAGAAGTTTTCTCCTCAAACTAAACATTTTTTTTGCTTTGTCTGACTGGAACAGGAAAGACAGGAATGAAGGAAAAAGGCAAATACAAAAAAGAAGAAGATAAATAATATTAGAGCAAAAATAAATTAGAATCAGTAAGAATTAGGTAATAAAACATAGTTAAACATATGTTATTATAAAAAGAGCTATGATGTCCATTTTAAACAGGCATCTTACTTGACTAAAAATGAACAAGTGCATCTTACTCCATTCTGGATTGTAGCACGTCCTGGTTTGATTGCTCCATTGCAGCACTACGGACAGTTCCCAGATTTTTACTACCTGTGCCCTCATGCTGCCCTGCAGGGTAAGAGTCCTCCTTGTGGCATTGAGGACTCAACACTGAAAAATAGCCCATGTTGATTAGAAAGCCATTTTGAGGCGAGTGAAATGATGAGACTGTTGGAGTAGATTCGGCATGGTTTTGTGTTCTTTGAGTGCAGAAGCCTAGAGCCTGATTACTGTTTTAATAGTTTATATTCCTACATGCTTATTTGTTCAGGGTTTGTGGAAATATGATCCTTCACCAACTTCCTGTTCTCTACTTTGTCACTGGTGAATTATGTGGCAATCAGTGCACTTTACACTTCCTCTGCAGTCACGTCAGTGTTGTGACATAAACTAGTATAACTTCATGTTTGTAGTGGAGAATTGACGCATAATGGGTTAGATTGATATTATAATTTTTCAAGGATTTGCAGGCCATACAAAAGACCCACTTTTCTAGTTTCTATATGCATACTATGTTTCTAATTACATACCTTGAAGGGTCTCTGGGTGTGTGCTCATAAACCAATTAGAACAAATAGTTTCTAGTTTGTCATACTGGGGGAGAAATAGTTGTGCATGCATATCATAGATGTTTGGATTTGTGGGGTCAGTTGGCACCAAGTCTGACAAGACATTCCTGAAATGGTAGAGTCTGTGGGACCGTCTGACCCCAGTAAGGTTCCCATGCATTGAGATTTGCTTTCCAGCCAAATAGTGTTTGGCACAGAGCAGTTTCCAACTGAACTTCTCCTTCTCCTTTGGACGAGACTTCTGCATTCTAAACACATTTACATTTGAAGGAAGTAAAAACCATGCTGCATTTTCATTGACACGCAATCAATACTTGTAATGTCATTACTATCGCTCATTTGAATGTAATTTGATATTGCTCCATTAGATTTTTGGCGCATTAGGCACAATTATTCAGGATATATGCATCTGCATTTGCTATGTGTTCCTTTTTAAACAAAACCACAGAATCATAAGGGTCAATTGGAAACTTGAGTGCATATTGTTTTTTTTTTTTTAACCCTTTTTAAACATCTATTAATAGAAACAATTTACAAAGTAAGTTGTGTCTTATTTGTTTCTAGGAGACATCATGGGAGGAAAATTGAGCAAAAAAAGAAAAGGATATGATGTGAGCGACCCCAAAAGCAAAAATGATGAGACTGCTGCAACAGAGTCTGGTGTAGAAGACTCTGCAAAGGAAGAAGATGGAGCGCCTCCCACAGGAGCTGAGATGACAAATGGAGCAGACAATGTAAAAGAGGAGACTGTCATGTCAGCTGTGGCAGCTCCAGATGAGCCCAAATCTCTACCTCCAGTAGAGCAAGCTCCTTCTGCTAAAGTGGAGGCAGCTGAAGCAACTCCAGTAGCAGACGAACCGGCTGCTGCAACAAAAGATTCAGATCCTGTTGTGGAGGAAAAATCTGTAGCACCAGTTGACGCAGCTCCAGTGGCAGAAGAGCCTGTTACAGCACCAGAGGAAGTAACTCCTGTTGTAAAGGAGGAAGCTCCATCAGCTGAGACTGTTGAAGCTCCAAAAGAGCAAAAATTAGCAGCAAAAGATGAAGCTGTTCCAAAACGGAAATCAGGAGCAGTTGAAGCCGTTCCAGTCATCCAGGAACTAGCTGCAGCAGCCATTCAAACAGCTCCAGTCGTCCAGGAACCAGCTGCAGCAGCAGTTGAAACAGCTCCAGTTGCAGAAGAAGCAGCTGCAGAAGCCATTGAAAAAGCTAAAGTCCTGGAGACACCAACTGCAGCAGCCATTGAAACAGCTCTAGTCATGGAGGAACCAGCTGCATTAGCCGTTGAAACAGCTCCAGTCGTGGAGGAAACAGCTGTACCAGCAGTTGAAGCAGCTCCAGTTGTGGAGGAAGCAGCTGCAGAAACCATTCAAACACCTCCAGTCATGGAGGAAGCAGCTGCAGCAGCCAGTGAAACAGCTCCAGTTGTGGAGGAACCAGCTGTAGCAGCAGTTGAAACAGCTCCAGCTGTGGAGGAAGCAGCTGCAGAATCCATTGAAACAGCTCCAGTCATGGAGGAAGCAGCTGCAGAATCCAGTGAAACAGCTCCGGTTGTGGAGGAACCAGCTGCAGCAGCAGTTGAAAAAGCTCCAGTCTTGGAGGAAGCAGCTGCAGCAGCCGTTGAAACAGCTCCAGTCATGGAGGAACCAGCTACAGCAGACGCTGAAATAGCTCCAGTCGTGGTGGAACCAGCTGCAGCAGCCAGTGAAACTGCTCCAGTCGTGGTGGAACTAGCTGCAGCAGACGTTGAAACAGCTCCAGTCGTGGTGGAACCAGCTGCAGCAGACGTTGAAGCTGCTCCCGTCATGGAGGAACCAGCTGCAGCAGCAGTTGAAGCGGCTCCCGTCATGGAGGAACCAGCTGCAGCAGATGTTGAAACAGCTCCAGTCATGGTGGAACCAGCTGCAGCAGATGTTGAAACAGCTCCAGTCATGGTGGAACCAGCTGCAGCAGATGTTGAAACAGCTCCAGTCATGGAGGAAGCAGCTGCAGCAGACGTTGAAACAGCTCCAGTCGTGGAGGAACCAGCTGCAGCAGACGTTGAAACAGCTCCAGTTATGGAGGAACCAGCTGCAGCAGCAGTTGAAGCTGCTCCAGTTGAAGCATTACCAGCTTCTGCACCAGAGGCCCCAGCTTGTGTAGAGGAACCACCTGCATCCGAGGAAGGGGCAGTTCTAGAAGCACAGGAAAAAGAACCAGAAGTAGAGGAGCCAGTTGAAACTGAATCTGCCCCAGTCGCAGAAATACAGGAAACTGTACCTGCAGAGGTATTACTGGCTACAACAACAACAGAGGAATCATCTGATCCAGCATCAGAGGCTGAAGTAGAGTCGGCTGCTGCATCTGAAGAGCCCCCAGTAGAGGAACCACACTCAGCTGTATCTGTGCCAGAATCAGAGATTGTTCTTGCGAGCACAGAGGCAGGACCAGAGGATCAAGAGGCAGAGCCCACCCCAAAAACTGCTACTGAGTCAGAAGAAACTGTTGAATTGACAGCAGCACCTGCTGATGTCACTGGACCTGAACCAGAAGCTGAGCCAGAAGCAAAGTTAGAAACCAAAGCAGAGCAAACCTCTGAGTCAATTCAAGATGTAGGTCAACCAGTAGAGACTACAGCTGATCCAGAGCAAGAAGCGTCAGAGATAGTTCCACCACCTGCACAGTCAGTGGAAACATCAGAACCAGAGCAAAACCTGGAAGCAGAACCAGAACAAACACCAGAACCACTGCAAGAAGAAGAGTCCGAACCTAAGCAAGAGGTTGAGGCAGTGAGTCCTGCAGCTGAGAAACAAGTAGAAGAGCCTGAACCTGCGCCAGAGCCAACTCTAGAGAAATCTGATACCACTGAAGCAAACTCTTCTGAGGAGTTGGATCCTGCTACACACAGTGTCTGCACTGACAATGAGGAGGCAAAAGAGGAATTTGTTTCAACAGAAACCGAAGCAGCAGCTGAGCCAGAAGCAGCAGAACCTGTCCCTGAGATTGTCATCACGGAATCTGTCAGTGTTCCTGACATGACTGCTGAGTCTGAAAAGGCAGTTGACGCCTCTGTGGCAGATGGGGGTTGCCCAGAGCCAGAGGTGGAAAACAAGATGGAAAATGGGGATTTAGGCAGCCCTTCTGGTACAGATGATGTGGCAGATGCAGTGAATGGGGAGTGCAGAGATGACACTGCCACTATTGCCACAAATGGAGAGGAATGTGTTAATGGAGATGGAAAGGTAGAGGAGACACCCATCAAGGAGCAGAGTGACTTTGAACTGAAAAAGGACATGAACCTGTGTGGGGATGTCCAGGAGGTTTCTGATGCAGTCTCAGACATGGTGGAGGGTCTCAGCACTGAGGTCACCCAGGCAGTCTGAAACGAAATCATCTATTCATCAGAATGAATCCAGTTCAATCCCTCGATGGTGAGAGAAAGCCATCAAGGTATCACAAACGCAACTAGGCTTTCTGACATGCTGTAACCACTGCAAAGTCTTTAGAGGTAACTCGGGAAAAGGGTATTTTCTGTTGAGTAACCAAAAATAAAACACAACCAGTTAAGGATAGGAAGCGACAGATGGATAAATTGAGACGGATTGAAAGTGATATGATAGTTTGAGTGCGACAGGCAAGAGCTGAACGGTATTGCAACAATACTGAGCAGTATATATGACACTAATCAATGAATACATCTGTGTGTACGAGGCTGATAGAAGTGGGTCATTGGAAAAGCATTCATTATTTGCATATTATTGGATTTAGAATTTCCTATATCCTTTCTATTACTATATGAAGTAAGATAACATTCATGTGTTGGCCTTTTATAATAATGGTACCTGTAAGGACTGTTCATTTCAAACTGATTGTTCAGAATAGAGAATAAAACGAGATTGTTGTAGTCCACAGTGATGTTTTTTTCATGAACTCTTTCAGCAGCAAGTGTTTCACAACTGCTACTCTGTTATACGTTAAATGACCTACAGATTAGTTAGAGTTTTAGACCACTATATAGATTTTACCATTACATTTCCAAATTCCCTTACAGTTGTTAAAACCATCTTCGTCTTTGTAAGCCAATATTATGTTCTTCACCACTTCACAAAGTGAATCTTGGGCTTGGAGAAATGCTCACATCTTAGCTGTTGCAATTGAGCCCTCTCCTGGCCAGCAATACCCATTCATTAGGTGAGAAATCTCTCTCATGAAATGGGCCTGGTGCCCCCCCTGTTCGCAGCCATTTCCATTGTTATAGAACGAACCAAACCAACGTTAGGGCGGTGGAGGCGGGCTTTCTTCGATGACTCATACAGGAGCATCAAAGACCCACCATGTAAAACTTTCAAGATCACCTTGGAACTACAAAACTGATAACAGTCATTCAGCAGCGTTTCTCCCCCCGATGCATGCCGTTTCTTGTTAACACAAATCTGGTTGTCACTGCCTACATCGCATGCTTAATTTCTCCGAATGGTTGTATGCCTCTCGTTGGTGTCCAGAGATAGGTTCATCTGTATCTGTACTGCAGCACGGAAATTAAAGTTGAATCCAGAGGAACCAGACAAATTATTTATGTTGAAAAAAAAAAAGAAAGAATTACTATGGCTGGCTACTTGGGTCCTCACTTTCTCCATCATATCATATACTCAGAGTTCAGCTACTGTGTTTGTAAACCTGCTATCTTAGAAATATTGTAAATGTCTGGATTATCATTTTATATAAAAACCACAAACTAAACATCTCTGGAACAGTATGTGCAGTAAAAGTTTAAAACATATTGAAAACGTGTTTTACTGGTTTGGGAATAAGTAAGGAGCATCTGGAATTGGTTAACTTACATCCAACCCATAAAATCCAGTGGGCACCTCATTTTTATTGCTCTTCTTGCAGGAGAGGTACAATAGGATTTAGCAATTTCAGGGCTCTTTTGATTTAAAACAACAAGGTTAATATTAATTGTTATTACAACATGTACATGCTCAAATAGCTTAGACTTATGCGGATTATTCATTTCCAAACAAACCATCACTGATCACTGGTTGATAGAACAACATGCAGCTTGGATGTCAAGCTTGGACAAACACAAGGATTTTGCTGTGTCCGGAGAGATCAGCCCATTTTCAGAGGTAACCCTCACCTCTGTTGCTCAGTGCCATGACAGCACTCCAGTAACATTTCACAGATCTATACTGGTAAGGGGAGTTTGAGGAGGGGGAGGGGCAGGAATGCATGCAGGAGGCAGAGGAACAGAAGAGGGGGCTGGGATGGACTGTTGGGGGATCAAAGCCTTTGATGCTGCACAAAGCAAAAGAAAACAAGGCACTCGACTGGCTAAGTACATTTTCCTGCTATTTCACAGTGTGACAGTATACATGCATTAGGTAAAGTTAGACTTTGAGGGGCGAGGATAAACACGGTGTAACATCCGACGAGGGCCTCATGCAGAATATTGTCACGCTGCTCTCTCTAATGTCACACCAGATGGACTTTGCCATGCAGGTGCTAACACACATACATTAACAGTAGGGAGTTAAATGTTATTTTGGTTTCTTCTCAACTAGCAATGCATGTATGGATGGGAGGGACGTCAGTGCATTTACGTATGCGAGTGGTGCCGGGCACATTAGCAGAATAACATTATTCAATCTTGGGGGAAAAAAAACCCTGCTGGACCACGGGTCAGAGCATGAGAAGAGATCTGATTGTGAAAATGAAAACCCTCTTATTGAAGCAGCGCTGTAATGGGTCCATCCGCATACCAGTTCACTCTTGTTTCGTGGAAAAATACTCAAGCACTGCACATTTATGATAGGAATGCCGGAGAGGAGGTTTAGTGGTACAAACGGTGAACTTACTGGGAAGTTGATTTTCTTTTGGAACATTTTTGACGAAATACTTTAGGTGCACGTGTTACTATCACAGGTTTAAAAGCAGTCATCGCTTTTTTTTTTAAGAACCCAATTTCTATCAATTAATCAATGAAAAACAGATGATTTTGTGCAGTTAAAATATTTAATATCTTATGCCATTTACATGTAAGCTTTTCCATTATTCAGTCACAAAAACAGACCAGTACAGGTTTTAAAAACCTAAAGATATACTTTATGTCTTTGAATACAAGACTCAAGTTAAACAGAGTGGTAAAGGAAATCATTTATCTAAAACAGAATTGTTTATGCTCCTATTTAAACTGAATTTCATTGACATGCAATGCTAAAAGATCATCGTTTTAACATCTCTCTTGTTCAATTCCCTTTACTTTCCTTGTGTGTGTAGGAGAACAGGGGCCTTGTCCTTTGAATCTTGATTTACACACTGCCTTAAAGTTGCATGTTTTTGAAAGGCCAGCTGCACTGCCTGGTTACCCCAACACTATTCACCCTATATCCAAGCCGCAGCACAAAGCTCAGACTGTGTTCCAGCCTCCTTTTCTCTGTGTGAAGACTGGCCTTTGGACTTAAGCTATCACCAATTGGTGCCTCTGCGAATTAAAGGAAGAAAAAAAACAGCCACAAAAAAAACCCTGTCAACTAAGTCCAAACACTACTTATCTTCTCTGGGATGACTATCACAGAAAATGGTCTAAAAATAACTTGCAGGTTCTATATAGAACTCACTTGCAATATGCAAATTTTACTGTTGACATCTCATTAAAGTGTGGCTGTGTATGAAAGACAAGCCCTGGGGCAGGCACAATTTTTAAAAGTTGCGTACTCTGAAATACAACAGGTTCCACAGGTTTTTCATTTCATTGGAAATAAAAAAAGGCAAGCAGAAACAATTATTATGTCATTACCGTCGCAAACTGCCTTCTAACTTAACTGACGCAGAATAACCACATGTATTGTTTCCAAACAGCAGGAAAAAAAGCTGTAGTGGTTTCTCTTTGATAAATTAAATTTGACTTGTTATGTCTATTTTTGTAATCCTCTGAAAACTGGATTTTAGATCTTTAGTATTTGTCTCCTGCTGTGGTAGAAGAAGCTTTTACATTGTGAACTCATGTAAAAATAGCAGTTATTATATCAAAGTATTTATAGCAAATGATAACTTAAAAAAATAAAAATCATTGCATTCAAAAACTGTGAGACAATTCTTCTTGAACGTTTCTTTAACATTGTGCTCTGTATCAGGGACTAATATTTAACAGTGCCTGGCGGGTTACATCCTTCACATTTGTTTGTTTAAGTGAAACCAGGATAATAACCAGGAACCAAAGCTCATAAATGCATAGCAGTAAAAATTAGGTCTCTCTGGAATGTAAAATCAGTTTATAAAGTAACTATTGGAGCATTTCCAACCTCTTTTGTTATATTTTGGTGTTACATTAAATTTGTGAACATGTGTTTTAAAAGTCTAACTCTAACTTTACTGTGTATATAATAAATGGACACATCCCAGTCAGAGTCAAAAAACATCTATCACAGCTTTATTTGGATGCTTTTCCAGAATGTAGGAATATTAAATGACTAAAGTCATGGGAATTCCACAGCATTATCTTTTAGTGTCCTAATCCTATTACTGAGATAACAATCAGGGAGAACTTGAGTGTGTGACAGAAGACTACTCAGACAGAAATGCTCTCTGATCTAACAAACTTATTTCCTCCAACCAGGTGGCTGAGGAGACTGTAAGACTCTGGTGAACATTACAACAACAGCTGATCATTATTTGTTATTCAAAGAGGAGGGTGGCAGAGCTACAGGACAGACATGAACACACACACACACACACACACACACACACACACACACACACACACACACACACACACACACACACACACACACACACACACACACACACACACACACACACACATAAGGTATGGCCAAAAACAAACAGATCTCTCTTGTTTAACTCTTCGTCCTCCAAGAGAGACAGACATAGATTGAGGCCTAATGCGTTAATCAGCACACTTTACTGAAGCTTCCTGTCTTTGCTGCTCTCTAAAACGTCAAGAACCTGATTCACAAAGTGACATACAGGCTGAAAGACCAGCAGTGTTTTTTTTTTTTTTGCTGAGTCACTGACTGCTTTAAACTATTATATCAAAAGAAAACTGTGATTTTTCAATTTTTGTCCTTTTTATCCTTTTTATCCTTTGTTGTCAGGATTAGTGTCTCCACTCCTTTTATTTCTGAACTTGTTAATCTGTAAATTAGCATCCTTATCTCTCACGTTCCTTCTTCTTGCTGTGGTCCTCTTACCACGCTTGGATCCATCCACCCAGGCGTGTGGCTAATGCTGTCACTGCATCACAGAGGCCAGAAGCCTATTAGACTGAGCCTGGTGGTGGGAAGGATCAATATTGATCCACTAAGTTAGTCTAATGGAAGCTGAGAGTATAAGTGATTCCTCTTTGTCTGCTCAGAGAGCCTATCACCTTAAAATCCTTACACATGCGCGCTTGCTCTCGACCACACACTCACACATAGACTCGAGCAAAGGCATTGCTTTTTGTTCCGTCTCACTTTGCTGACGCAGCTGCAGGACTGAGCGAGCACTTTATAGCTGCCCATTTCTAGATCTAAGGGGGTGTTTATGTATGGGTGTGTGAGAAAGAAAGAGAGGGGGGTATATGCGAGCATTATAATCAATTTAAGCTGTATCTATGTAGACATATTTCTAAGGCGGAGTTATATGTTGTTTACCAAGCATTACAGGCTGTTTAGAAAGTACAACAATTGGATTGTGGCGCACACACACGTGATTGCTGGACTGCTGCTCTGGTACTAAATCTAATATTGGGTTGACTAAAAAAAACAACAACAACAAAAAAAAGCAAGAAAGATTTGTTTTTTCTTTGCCAGCACAAAATGAAGCAAGTGTCAGCGCAGTTACCGTCTCCACTTTCACTTTGGCTCAACACCTGCTGAGAATCTCAGAATCCATGGTGTTGTATCAGCTATAATCCAATGCTGCAGTGTTTGCAGGATAGTGGCGAAATGAAAGTTGAGATGGAATTCATCTGCTGTCTTTCTGAGAAGATGTGCATAAATGTGAGAGGGAACGTTGGTTTACCTTTGCTTGCACTATTACATCGTGCCCCCTTCATTACATCTTCAACATGCTGCAAAGAGCACTTCTCTTAGCATGACAAGACATTTTCCAAACTTTCTCAAAAGAAGAGTTTGCTAAGTTACATCTGAAAAAAACTATAACAACTTGGAACAATGACCCAAATGAGAACAGTGTGGAGATAGTCATAGGTGTGGTCTAGTCATATAGTGCACTAGACCACATTAGGTGAAAACCAAATCCAGCAAAATAACACATCTGCAGGATTATGTGTCAAACACGGTGGTGGAAGTGTAATGATTTGAGTATTCTAGAGTCAATAGGTATTTTTAGATTGGATCCATCTAACTCGCTGGATGATGAACGCGTGTTTAAAGTGCGTTGGGTAATTTAAACGCAAGGCATTTTATTCTTCACCTCGGGCCTGAAGGCGAGTTGAGGGGAGGGAAGGCGAGCCGGGAGGCGTTATGTGCGAAGCAAAACGTAATCTATGTGGGTGTGTAGAATGACCTATTGTCCCTACATCAGCAAAATTCATATGCCGTCAGACAGGTGTCATTTTCAAAACGAGGATGGAAGAACATCGGGATGAGTGTTTTTGACGGGTTTGGCTTCTTGCAAAGCTCTGGTTTTTCATCTTTGTGTCCAGTTGTTCAAATAATAGACCACCCTTTGTGGTTCTGGACATACGCTGGTCCGAGGCTCTGAGGCTGAGTAACTCACGGATCTCCTTTTCTCCCCAGTTATTCATCTTGCTAATGTAGATCCTACGTGTGATGTCCTGCTGCTGCTGTTACTCTCTTCAGCTGTTTCCTTATTTATAAAATAATAATACATTTAAAAACATCTACAAACCCCTCCCACGACCTGCCACCCCTGGTTAGTTCTGTTTACATTAGACCTGACCCGCGGTTAGGACTACCCTTGGAGGAGAGTTATTCGCGGGGCAGCTCGACACGCTGCCCTGCATCGGTCAATGTGAAAAGGGCACACGACACCCTAGATCTGCGTGTTAATCGCACGGTACTCACCAACGAAAAAAGGGCACACGGCCTTCTGTATGAAAGCTATGGCTAGGCCAGGACTGGGACATGCAGCAGGGCAATGATCCTAAGCACATGAGCAAAACTACAACAGTATTGTGAAAAAGAAAAGAATTAAGGTGTTGCAATGGTTGTGTCAAAGTCCAGCCCTTAACCTGATTAAAAATACTGTGACAGGACTTTAAAAGAGCTACGGATAAAGATATGGCCCCAACTCTCTGTACTTAAGCAACTTTAAAAAAAAAAAAGGACGAAAAGGACAAATGCTCCTTAATGACATTGTAGACTAACTACATCATGTAGATGATTACTTTATATTGTTGCTGCTAAAGGTGGTTCTCTCGTGTTTTAGGTTTTTATTTTACAATTTTGTGCTGTTTCTTAGCTAAGATTGTGTTTGTATAATTTCAAGACGGATCAGATGACCTTTTATTCTGTGATGACATGTGCAGCTTTAGAACTGAGAGAGCATGTACAGTCTCACATGACTAAATCAATTTAGTTCAGAGATAACCTCTGATTGGTGATGTTAGGGATGTAAACACAGATTAGACACTTTCCCTCTTGACAAACATTCACTAGTTGTCTGCAGCAGCTACCAGCTGTGCCTGTGCGTGTGTACAGTATGTGTATCTCTGTACCTCTATAATAAACAAAAGTGCCTCAGAGCTAGCACACACAAACACACACACACACACACACACACACACACACACACACACACACACACACACACACACACACACACACACACACACACACACACACACACACACACACACACACACACACACACACACACACACACACACACACATATTTCAAAGAGAGGGAAGTTAAATGGATACACTCGCTAAATTAAGTTAAAAGATGATGTAACTATGAATAACCCCCTGATTATAAAGTAACTGCTGATAGGGAACTGACCAATAACAATCACTGAAGAAGCACTCAAGGAGAATTAAGCAGTGCATTTGTATGTTTATCCAATGAATGACAAATAAAAAAATAACATAGAAGCTTCACACCTCTTTTTGGAAATGTATTCAAACTTTTCACTGGCTGTTAAATTACATTAAGTCTTGAAACTAATTTGTTAGGTTTAAAAAGAATGATGGTTTTGCTTAAAAATGTTCTTAGTGAAATTCCCCTTACACACCAATAAAAAACAATTCAATTAAATATTGTCAAAAATGAAAAAGTAATGGTTATAAAAATCTTTGGCAGTGGAGGCCATGGTCTATTTTGAGTCATGGGCGTTTATTTCATGTTCGATTGAAGAGGGGTATAAACACGTTAGCTGAGCAGTGATAACATCAGGTACACAAGTACACTGCTGTCAAAATACACAACAAATGTGTAGGAATAGCCTCAAATGTTGTTGGTATATATAATCATAGATATGATTTCATCCTACATTCCCAATCGCTTTTTGAGCTACAAAACACTGCACATTTCTTTTAAATGCAGTTTACTCGCCCAGATCAAACAACAGATTCCAATGTGTAAACTACAGTTGATCAGCGCCACTTGGCCCTCAATCGATGCACCTAAATCTCTAGATTACCACCATTACTAATCAAATACAGATACGATCTGATGAATTATATGTATACATTTGTATACTTCCTATTTTTACAAATAAAATAGTCTTCTGATTGATAAACACAGTGTGATTTCAGGCGAAACCAATTTAAGGTACAATCACACTGATGTTTGTGGGTTACAGTAGAGTAAAAGAAAAGATGAAGTGAAAAATTCGTTCCTCCATTTCGGTTTTTCAGCCATCCCTTCGTGTTATACACTCCAATTGGAATTGCTATTTTTTTTTTTTTTTTTTTACTCTTAAACTGTTATTAGAGCTTGTGATTTAATTCTAACATTGACACAAGTATTATAACACTAAAATCAATTTCTGTGTTTTCCATAACTCATTTTAACTCTGTGTTTGTACCTCGGTAATACAATTCCATTCGTAAATCATTTTGGGGCTGCTGCTGCGGCTGCAGAGGAATGTCCACTTGGAGAGATGACCTTCAGAGTGTCTTTGGTGACAGGGGAGGCTAAATCAAAGCTGCCTTTTGTTCAGGACAGCCCCCGAACACTGGCTGCATTGCTCCTATTTAATTATTGATACTCAAATTAAATGGATCCTGGAACTTTTAAGCCAGGGGTGGTTTGTCAGGGGCAAAATGGACTGAGTGGAGCGGGTCAGCAGGGAGACGTTTGCAGGGAAACAAAAAGATGTTATGGTGTGTGCTCATACATACAGTTAGAAATACTGCAGGCATACGGGATAGAAACAGAAGGACAGAGAACATCTGATTACACAGCTTTCAGGAAGAGCCTGCAGGGGTTCATATGTTTGAGGTATTTTTCAACCTGCTGGAGCAGCTGCTTGCTCTCTTACTCATTATGTAAGCTTTTGGATGTCTCCCTTTGTTAAGCTTTATTAGTTTTAGGTACATAGCAAAACAGGAGCATTGATGTGCTTATGATAGTTAGGAATATGGACTAAAACAAAAAGGCTTTTTGTCAGTCCACAGGTTGGTCTTGTTTGTTATAAAAGTGCAAAGAACACG
Organism: Cololabis saira; assembly: GCF_033807715.1. Classification (NCBI taxonomy): domain Eukaryota; kingdom Metazoa; phylum Chordata; class Actinopteri; order Beloniformes; family Belonidae; genus Cololabis; species Cololabis saira. The sequence goes on along the minus strand of NC_084588.1, from coordinate 26,569,321 downwards.
TGAGTGTAATTGGAGAGGCTGCAGCCTAGAGGTGAGTACTGTTCAGGACAATGGGGAGATGTTTGTCTTTGGCTGCGTATTCTGCCTTTTCTATCCAATATCAGTCAGTACTGCCACTTTGAATGCCATCCCCTGACTTTAATATTCCCCTCACTTGTAATATGTCCTATACCACCTCTCTCCACAGTTTGTACTATGAGCTGTTCCTACAGCCAAGAAATCCATATTCCAAGCTTCACTCAGTTTACAAATGTACAAATGTCACAAAGAAGACACTGACAGCAAGTCAATCACCTACAAAATTTCCCAATAACTGACAGCATAACCATAACTTCTGGTTTGTCAGCCATTTATTATATGTAGATGAATGGCAGGCAATGCAGTAATTTTTTAGAAACATGAATACTAACCAATGCGATACCAATGATACCACTAATGTCAACTTGGTTGTCATATAGTGTCTCTGTAATTGCATAGATAAAGCGTTCATCACATCCAATGGTGATAAACACAACAAGTAACAAAGATAACAGCTGTCATGCTTTAGTGCATGACAGCATTATTACAGACCAGGTGAGAGGAGTACTGACTAGTATAACTGGTATGGCAGCTTGAAATGCCACATTCTCAAAACACTCAAACTAATACAACTGTTTGAAGTTTGGAAAAAAGAGTGAACACAAACATGCTGTCTGTGTCATAAGGGAAATTGTATAAGGGTTGCAACAACAACCACTACGTCTTACATTTTCAGGAGTATAGCATGTTATACACAGGAGACGGCTCTGTTGCAGGTAGATGCTAAATCCACTTATCCAAGGAGCCAACTGGAAATAGCAGCTCAAAGCATTTGTCACCTACAGTCTAGATACTGCAGACATGAAGAGGGCAGACCATCTCTGAAAAGAACATGACAGGAAGTTTTATTTCTGATTTAATTTATTTGTTTTATTTCCAAATGTTACACAGCTGACTTGCACAGCATTATGGGACCAAAGTGGGTAAGAAGTATAGATTAAGACTTTAGAGAGGCTCCACAAACATTCCTGAAAAGTTACAAATGAACTGCCAAAAGAAAAAAATATCCGACTCCATGCCTTATAAACTAAATAAATGCTTATTGTGATAGTATTAGTGTTAATTTTATTGGTGTTGCTTTTCTTTTGGCATTATTGCCAAACATTATTTTGAACTCAAATCAAATCAGTTTATTTAAAAAGTAAATACAGTCCATTTCATAAGTCTAACTACAAATGCATGGAGTGCTGCTGGGTGTGAGAAAAGTATAATTCAGGTGCTCTTCGGCATGGGGATCAAAAAGATTGAAAAACAATTTAGAAAAACCGAGGCACTCAAGAAGATAGAAAAATATATTATTGATTATTGATATTTTTCTATCTTCTTGAGTGCCTCGGTTTTTCTAAATTGTTTTACAGTCCATTTCAGTCTGGTTAAATTCTAATTCTAATTATTAAAATAAAATCCAATCCACTCCAACTCAGTCCAGTTCATTATAATTTTATTCACATGAATTCAAAATACGTGGCCTTTGCTAAGCAACACAACCAATCCACATTAAAACGACTTTCAACCAGTCTACCATCCTTTGGAGTCATGTGCAGGACTCTTGAAGGGTTAGGGTTACGGCCCTTCTTCCTTTTTCTTTAGGTCCTGTCTTTAGCTGAAAATGAGAAAAAAAGATGGAGAAAAACAAATCACTTATGTATATAACTTCTTGGATAAGTCAGTATCCAGAATTTAAAACTGAAAAAAAAAAAAAAAAAAATCAACAACAACAAAAACATTAAAATTCTCAATTTTTTGCAAATGTTAGTTTCAGCAACACAACCATGAGCAGCTGCACTGAGACACACGAGGGGCATATTTTGTCTTATGGGGAACGACCAGTCAGCACTTCATTTACACCACGTTAAGGTGGTTTCTATCAGATGTCCTTTGGTCTCTTTCATTTACTGATTCATCTGTTGACGACTGGCATTCCTTATGTGCTTATTGTGTTAGTAAGAGATGATATTAGCTGATGTCTTCAGTATGAGGCTGGAAGGGCTCATAAAACAGGAATCCCTTCACCCTGGATACACAGCAGATCCACACATAAACATGCCCCTGCCCCCAACAAAAAATAATCTTCTTGGCTTCACATTTGCTAGTACACTTATTATTCATCCTTTAGACATTAGCTAATATATTTACTAACTTAAAGAAGTAAAAAAAATAGTAAGAAACTAAAGTGAAGGACAAAAGAAGTGTGGGCTGGGTGGAGTCCTCCTTTTTGTCATTGACCCCTTGGACGATTCATTAAATCCCCTAACACTGTCATAGATCCATCTCCTCACAAATATAATACACACCATTCCCCATCCATTCAGCCCCCATGTTGCCTGAGGCCCACGGCAGTGCCATATGTCCACCATGCAGGCACTGGCAGTTCCACCCCGCTTTGTTCTCAGCACACACTCTCAAACCTCCTCCAGCATGTGAGATAGATCCTGCAAAATGACTGAAAGGCAACTACAAAGCACCCCAGGCTCTGGTGAAAGATGGTGATCCCACTGTTGCTTTATAGAAACAGTTGGTTTAGATTTTTATAGAGCAAGATAGCATATTCTCATGTTTTCACTGGTATGCTGTACAATGAAAAAGCCTACATGTTTCACAATTCTCTTTCTCTTTTAACCAATTAACTTATGTCATTTGGAGGTCTTCCACTGTTGTTCCACAGGGGTTCCCATGTCTTAATTCATCCCACTTGTTTGTATAGAGGGAAATAAATGGAAAAACCCATACTAAAATAGTTAGTCATAACCAGTAAAAGTTATGACAACACAGGAAAAAAAGATATATGTCACTCTGAGAAAGAATGGAAGACATGTCCTTATTTCTCATCCCACAATATGTAGTATCATTAAATGATTCATGGAATCTTTAGGAATTTCAGTGTGTAAAGGGATATCCAAATTCGCAGAAGACGCAGCAGCTGCTATTGATCATTTATCATCCATCCATCCATCCATCCATCCATCCATCCATCCATCCATCCATCCATCCATCCATCCATCCATCCATCCATCCATCCATCCATCCATCCATCCATCCATCCATCCATCCATCCATCCATGTTTTGGGACTGTGGGAGGATGGAAGAATAACCGAGTAAAACCCATGCCAGCACGGAAACGGTGTCAGGTAGTATTCAGTTTGTCCACAAGCATTCATGATTCCCATTATAAACATAATTTGATTATAAACATTTTTTTTGCAGTCATGCAGTCACAGATCATTACCCTCCCGCTGTTGTGCTTCATCACAGCACAACAAATTGGACTCATTCTGAACACAGGGACATTTTATCTTGGATCTAAATGTCTTATTTTTATGTTCTTAACCATATTCGTTTACCAGTGCAACTTTTCAACATAAAAACAAGTACGCTTCTGAAAAAAAATGAAAGTAGAGCTTTGGAGCATATACACAGAAGTTATTTGTAGTGGAGTTCTGGGTTCTTGTATAACTTCTGGTTAGAGATGCAGATTCACAAATGTTTTTTTAATGCGTAGCCATGATGCAAATATTCAGAAAACCACAGCATAGGTCCAAAACCAGAACATCATCTGTTGGCAATAGGTCATTTTAAAACCATGTTCAGGCAAATAACTATTTAGACATCACAAATATGTTTATTTATGTTTTATAACATCATAGATCTTTATTTTTTATGCCAGGGCATGTCATTTTGTTTCTTTCAGTTGCCCATTTGAGGCCTCTATTTCATTGTTCAGGGGAGAAAATGCTCTCCTTAATTTAGAAATCATTCAAATAATGTAACATACTGAAATGTTTAATGCTGACAACAGATATTACAGAGTGATGTAATTACTTGTGTATGGTGTTAGTAAATTGTGAAGGAACATTTCTCTCATCCTCACACAAATGCTGTGTCTTCTGCTAATCAGCACGCACGGCTGGAACAGGTGGTGCTAGCAGAGTGACTCAGCACACCGGCCACTGGGAAATGATTCATATTCACCGCTGCTTTGCATCTCCGATGGAGAACCGTCAAGCAAAGCAAGTCAGGCGGTCCCGTCTCTCCTAACCATTACTGACATTCAAAAGAAAGGAAGGAACAGCATCCTTGGCTCCATTTAAGAGGACGGCCAACTCAGCTGATGCTGACGGGGAAAGCAGACCAGGAGGGAAACAGCTGCACTGCGTGTGTTCAACTGTGTGTGTGTGCATGTGTGTGTGTGTGTTTCCTTGCATGTAACTCTAATTAAGTAACCTCCAGGAAAGGTTTTCCAATAAGTTTTTTTATTTAAAGAATAACAATGACTTATCCTTTGCGGGCTTGCCGCCAATCTAGAGTTACAAGCTGCTGACTTTTATGTGACCAACAGTCGCTGAGATACTTAGTGAAAAGAGGTTTAAGAAAAATACGATTATGTGCATGCATGCATGTATGAAACATGTGATATTGCAAAAATATACTTACATTGTTTAATATGAGATTACTATGCATTAGCCTCATTAACTGCTAAAAAGCCCTCTTTGTAGAAATGTCTACAGTCTTGCACTGTTTGAATCTGTGAACACATGGCTTCTGCAAAATAAAATGGAATGTAAAACATTCAGTTGACATGAGACGTCTTGTGTTTTCTTCAGAGTGCTTATAAGAAGTGAAGGGGGAGAGGAGGGGGTAAGCTTGTAGTGTGAGAATGAGGACAGACTGACTTAAGCTGAGGCGTTCCTATGTACTCATGAAGAGGATGATTTCATTGCTGAAATCAGCTTGCAACTGGATTCTTTTGAGGACTGCTGGTATACAAATTGCATCCAAATAGTTTTGAATTTTCGTCTTCGTGCCACAAGTTGGATACAGAGCTTGCTTTGTAACAAAATCAAAAGGTAACAAAATCTTCCTGCCAGCAACTGTAAACTCTACAATAATGCCTTGTTGCATGGAGTTTGAATACAGGCATGGCTGCAAGGTTACATAGATGTGTGTTGTGCCAACATTTAACCAGTGGATTGTCAGCTATGAGAAAGAAAAAGTGATGCACACATGCATGGAGATTTAGTAGATTTAGAAATATCCCTCCAGAAACTCAGGCTTACACATCACGGTACTCTGATCCACTTCAACGTGAAAGAGCTATGCGTGTTGACTGAAATATTTGTCCGAATGCAACTAAGTTGGAGTCTGTTTTTGTGTGTCTCCATGAGGTAATATTCTTACAACCGCAGACATCTTCCCCAAAGCTCTGCCAGCCCTCAGACTCCTGACATGGCATCGCAACTCTTGAATCTGATTGCACCACACCCCCCCTGCTGTCTAATGCAAGGATTAGACTCCACATATTTGTTTCTATCCCTTGTTAGAGTACCCCTTCCTTTCCCTCTCTCTCTCCTCCTCCTCCTCCTCCTCCTCCTCCTCCTCCTCCTCCTCCTCCTCCTACAAGCTGGCAAGCCACACTGACTGCTGCTTTTATGGGTGTCTGTAGTTTCTCTGTGGTTGGAGTATCTGCTGCACTGCTGACACACGCTAAGCACAACCATCCACACACACACAGACACCCGCCTACATAGATATGCACATGTAAACGCACACGCAAATTTAGGATTTGCACAGCAGAGTACACATTTAAGCCAAGTATTTTTCTTTTAAATATCCACATTACAGTTCATCCAGGCACCTCTTATACACTTATTGTTCTCCACTGTGTGTAGTCAGTGTCTAGGTGATTGCATGGTGAAAAGAGGAGCTTTCGTGGACAACCAGCCCCATCCTCCCCATTTGTGAATAAAAAATATAGGCCTGAATCAGGCTTGGTAGTATAATTACAGGCAGGAATCTGAACAATGCTGTGATCTGAAGTGAGACTGACACCATGTAAAAGCCCCCCGGAGCTGATGTACCCACTCACAATGTGGCTGTGTGTGTTGACATCAATGAACTTGGTGTTATTAACTATATGAGAAATAAAGACACATTTTCCACAGTCTTCCTAGCATTCACCGGTGTACGAAATCAGATGGTAGAGCGCTAAAGTTGCTTATTATGTGGCCGGTTACTGCAACCCGATCTTTTGGATTTAGAGCTGTATCACTGCAAAATGTCTCAGTGCATTCTACTGAAGTCCATTGGGCTACAGTTTGTCCTTGCACATGTTAACCATTTTCAGCCTGAAGTATACTGTGCTTACCATACAGGACAGTGAGAGGCCATGTCACTTATCTGAGGAATTCACCCTGACCAACTCTTCTTCATAAACACTCCCCTGTGGGGCACATCTCTCCCTTTCACATGGTCTCACACACACACACACACACACACACACACACACACACACACACACACACACACACACACACACACACACACACACACACACACACACACACACACACACACACACACACACACACACACACACATGCACAGACACCCCTCTAAATCAACGTGCTGTGCAGTCAGTTTGCTTAAGAAACAGCTGAAGTCAAAACCTAAACAAGAGAGTGGACAACTGAAAACAAAACCAAATGTAATGGAAACCTGGAAGTCCTATAAATGTTTGACATGCTCTGTTTTTTTACATCGCTTTACCAGAGAGGTGCTACTCGTTAATGCTTACCACGAAAAAAATGAGGGCAGTTAAGAGTAGCACACTATCTTGTCGTTCATTTTGGTGTGGTGTTTTTGCTCCATTTTAAAAACAGTATTTTCCTAAATCTCACTCCTTACAGGCCACATATGGTGTCCTCTGAGGATTCTTGAAAGGTGACTATGGTCTTTTGGAATAAGGAAAGTATGTGTCTCAAACTCTTGCAGGACAAATCTGCCTCTGACAAAACAGACATAAGTGTGGCCGCTCAGAGAAAGACCATGTTTAACTTCACAACGGAATTCCAGCTGCCTTGTTTCTGGCAGTGTTACGACAGAGATATGAATGGCACCTGGAGAATGTAGTCTGGGGCCCGTTTGTGTTCCTGTGAAGCAAATGATATGCTTGAAATCAGCAAACATACGCCTACATAAGACATTGTTACGGACACAGCCATGTTGAAGATGAGAAGATAGGAGCAGCGGCTGAACGTAAATGCCTTCCATATTCTGGGTCCATCTGGAAAAGTTGTGGAGGCTGATGATTAATCGTCCCAACATCCTTCATATTGTGTGTCAGAGTTATGTGGCTCGCCGTGTGTCTGTTGTTCATCTCCCGTGAGTATGCATAAGCTTACATGTGTATGTGTGTGTGTCTGTGTGTGTGCATTTTTACGAGGGTAATGTGACACGCAGGTCTTGCAGGGGAGATTGAATCTCTGACCCAATCTCAATCTGCCTCCCTCCAGGCTCTCTAAAAGCTGAGCTGCAAAAGGAAGATAAATCCAAAAGAATAAATCGTAGATGTGAACAGACAACAAACAACAACAAAAAAAAGGCTGTTTGTCCCAGTGAGCGCCAGTGAGCAGCACGGGCAGTGTCAGGACCCTTAAACTCAATGTTCTTTTTTTTTTCATTTATACCTGATATTTTTTTATGTAACATACCATTATGTCCGCAGTTATCAAAGAAACAACCTATACTATCTCCTTGTCTTAATGGAAATGTTGACCAGAACGTAACTGTTGTGTCTCCCGCTCTGCTCAATGAAATACCAGGTTAACTTATCAAGGCCAAGCAGTCTTATCACAGGCTCTCATGTAAGATGTTTGTTTTCTTGGCCATTCTTAGCATAGATATGCACATCACACACATAGACCCACCTGTTAGGGCTTGTCTTGTGGAAGTAGCTATAGGTGTTCATATTCTCACCTGCCTACAGCATAACTGCTACTTTATTCACTTGAACATGTCTGTGCATGTACTGTACATATGTGGGTTGCTGCTGCAAAATGTGATCCCAGTGACACTTACTGTATTTATAAAACATTCATGAGTGGTGGATGAATAAAGTACCTGAGTAGAGATGTGGACAAATTGAAACAATACTTAATTCTACCACAAAAACTAAAAGTATTGTCTTTGGCCCACGACACAGTCTAGCTAAAAATCCTACACTTGACTTACAGATTTTAGGACAATCAATCAAACAAGATGATAAAGTAAGGCTTTTGGGCATTACCATTAGTAACACACTTTCGTGGTCTGAACACATTAATCAGATTGTCACCAAAATGGGTAGAAGCATTGCTGCTGTTAGGAAATGTGCTAACTATCCAACTCCTGAAATTCGCAGACAGGTAGTACAAACATTGGTGTTATGTCATCTTAATTATTGTTCAGTTATCTGGGCATCTGAGCTTACAAAGTTACAAACAGCTCAAAATAGGGCAGCTAGACTTACTCTTAATTGTTCTTATAGATCTAGTGTTGACCGAATGCATTCTTGTCTCAGTTGGCTGAAGGTGAATCATAGGTTATCTACCAGTTTATTATTATTTATTCGAAACATTATTCATAGCAGGCATCCCACTGCCTTCTCAAATCAGATTAGTTATAGTGCAGATGTTCATCATTACAGTACCAGAGCTTCAACTCAGTGTCAACTTACATTACCAAGACCAAGAACTAATTCAATGAAAAACACTGTTGTATATAGAGCAATTTCATCATGGAACACTCTTCCTTTAAATATTAGGAGCATTCCAAACAAGAAATCATTCAAAAAACATGTTAAGTCATTTTTTAGATTGGAGAGTTAATATTGTTATGTTATCATTTTGGGAACTGTGATTTATTATTTTCTTTTTCTTCTTTTCTTCTGTTTTTAATTGCAATTGGATCTGTGTATGTTTTGTAACTGAAATTGTATGTTATTGTGTATTGTTGTTTATATTGTACTTTTTAAATAGGACCCCAGGAAGACTAGCCTGGCGTTTGTGCGTCGGCTAATGGGGATCCTTAATAAACCTAAACATAAACATAAACATAAACATGTATGGTAGAATTATGTGATACAGTATGTGTGTGTGTGTGTGTGTGTGTGTGTGTGTGTGTGTGTGTGTGTGTGTGTGTGTGTGTGTGTGTGTGTGTGTTTTGCATGAAAACATCTCCTTTCAGTATCCCCAGTGAGAGTGATGTCACTGCCTATATATATGTGATATAGCAGACCAATAAAAATATTCAAAAGAATGATTATTATCAGTCATTCAGCCCATTTAATGAGGAGAAACTTGCCTCTGTTTGGCATTTAATCATTGTGTTTACCACACTAGACCAGGGTAAAAGAGGAGATAGTCATTCTAGGATAACAGCGCTAATGGTGGAGAAAAAGACAAGAAAACACTTAAAGACATTCAAGCAGGACTCCAAGGTGAAGGTACATCACTGTCATCTCTCACTATCCATCTCACTTTAAGTATACAATACATTAAGAACTCCACGAAGAACTCCATGAAAGAAAATGCATAAAGACTTTATTATAAAAGAAAAAATAACAAATTGTAATTTTCTAAAATGCTTGTCGATAAGCCACGAAGTTTATGGGAGAATGTAGATGGGACTGGTGGGAAAAACTAGAGCTTTTTGCATTTATTTTGAAGCTTTCAAAATGCAAGAACGCCATACCCACTGTGAAACACAAAGGGGGGCTTGGTTATTTTATGTGATGTTTTGTTGCGTCTGGCAGAGGGACCTAGAACGTGTGCAAGGCACAATGAAGTCTACAGCCTATCAAAATATCCTGGACTGAAACACAATCCCCAGTGTCGGAAAGCTGAAACAACTAAAAACACCTAAAAGGAGAAGGAGAAAACATTGGATATTTCCTCCACCCTGCTATAGTAAGATGTAAAAATGCACTGTGGAGATGGCGGCCTTCAAACCTGAGACAGCTGGAGGAGTTTTCAAGATGATTGCTGCTAAAGGTGATGCAACAAAATAAAGTTAAAAGGTCCCTAATTTTTGTCCATGCCATTTTAATTTGTGTTATTGTGAAAAGAACTGATTTGATACAAAAATCAAGAGAAAAGTCTGGTTTGTGTTAAACATAAACTTATAAACTTTTGTCAGTTTCAAATGATTTAAGAGGTAGTTGTTGGATTTCTTTTCCCACAAGGGTGGCAACTAATTTGTCCACATATTTTGAGTTATAACTTAGCTCAACTTGAATCACAAAACAACATTAAAGTCTCAAAAAAAAGAAAAACGGTTTGATTTTTTTTACCAGAATAAACTGAGAAACATGGATTTAATTATATAGTTTGCAATTTTCCAGCTTTTCTTTTGTCCCCGTCATTGTCAGTGCACACAGAGATTTTTGTCAACACTTCCACTTCTTGTGATCCAACGCCACGATATGCTGCAGACTGGTGCAACTATGCTGGAAAAGAAAATCGGCATACTACTCAGTCTCTCTTGCGTGTATTTGTGCATTCTGTGTTTATGTATGCTGCCGAACAAGGATAGAGGTGGCTTGGTCTTAAATAGACCTAGCCTCCATCTCAGCATTAGGTCACATTTGTAACTCTTTCTCGGTCTCCTCCCTGATTAGTATACTGGATAGCGGCTGTCCAATGTGTCTCTGTGTTCCTTGAATTCATTAACAATGCATCTGTAAGGAATATAAATATTAAGGCCAAGCAGCTGGGATATCTCCACCCTCACAGGCTCTGACCGGCTAAAATTGCACCGCTGTTGAGTGTATATGAATCACAGACCTCATAGATAAACATTACAGATAAAAATTAACACTTATATGATGGATTATTATTTGACTTGTCAATTGCAATTTGAATTCCAAATGATTCTGTTGAACCACAACTCAAAAGCAATGTCTGTTTTTCATTGGCCCGTGTTCAGCAAACTGTTATTCATTATTGTTTTTTTCAGTTTCAAGTCATTTCAGTGATTGTTGTGGGTTTATCTTTGTTTAATGGAAAGGCATCAACAAGTTTCTACGTGTGTGTTATAGTATACTAATTTATTCATGTTGAATAGTCATCTACAATAGCGGGAATCTAAATACACAACTCTTTGTGACTGAAGTGAACAATTCTTTTAGCTCAAATTAATTAAGATTTAGATTTAGATTCAACTAAATTTCTTTCAGAGGAACAGATACCATTATCTAAAAATCAGATGCCATTCCACTAGAGATATATGAATTCTGTATAAGTAAAGGATTGCAGCAAAAATAAGACCCGTGATACTGATATATGAGTGAATCAACGTTGAAATATGGTTAGGCAGAAATATTGAATCCATGTTTAAGCCACGTTGAAGTTTGACTGGCGACAAACACCATAGATTGATTCAACATTGATTAGATGTTAGAATTAAAATGCAACCACAAAACAACATTGATTCAATGATTTTTGAGACTCAAAGAAAAGTTAAGATTAATGACTAAACAACTTCTCATAACAAAGGGATTAAGTAGGCAAACATGTTAAATTACATGTTTGACTTATCGCTCGGCTGTCCTTGCTGGAAGCCATGTTGAACTGAATGGCTTAATGCGACTGGCTTATGAGTAAATTGTCCTCCACATGCGGTGCATTCTTATGATTGCCTGAAACAAGAAGATATCTGATTGGTTGCTGATCATTCAGTATCTGAAAAAAGACATTTGTGGTGGGTTGGGGCAGGTGTGTGAATGTTTGAGTCAGGGGAGTCTCCAAAATTCACACATAAATGCAACGAAGTCCACAGACCACAAGCCGTTTGTAGGTCACCAGGTTATATGTGTTTGTACATCAGAAATACATTTGGGAATCTTGTCCTTCGCATTTGTGAAACGTCCTGTGCATTTGTAAATCATCGCGTGCATCTGTGAGTATTGAGAGTGTTTAAGCTCCATATAGACAGAATGGTATTTTACTCTTAAATGAACCCAGATCACACCTCTGTTAATTGACCTTCACTGGCTACCTGTGGCTGCCTGAATAAAACACGTCTTTTACTTCCCCCAAGGTGATTTCTGCTTCACATCTGCCTGTTTCACATCTGCCTGTATGAACTTGATCGTAAAGGCTTACACCTTACACACACTTCATGAGCGTGCTCATCACAAGAACACAGGCTGTCCTAGCCCTCTCCTCAGACAAGGCAATCCTCACTCAAAACTCTTCTCTCACATGGTTCTTCATGAGGAAACACGTTACCTGTGGCCACGAGAGCAGGCGGCTTACTCTACGTCCACGAAGGTGTTGAAAACCTTCCACTTCCAGGAAGACCTTCCGTGGGGAATTGTGCGCCCCCCCCCCCCCTTTAACTTCCTGAGCTGCACTTAAGTGTCGTCTTCGTGGGACTAAGCTGCACCTCTTTGAACTGTCTCATCGACACCTGCTTTGTGATCTCTGTCACTGGCTTGACTGCATTTCTCTGTTGTAAGGTTTGCATAAAAGCATCCAGTAAATGTGATTTCATTTTACTCACAATTCTGAGTTAGTCTTGTTTATCAAAGGAAATAATGAAATCACACAACAGCCACTGGGTTTGGTTTTGTTTTTTCAGATTTTTAAGTTTTAAGTAACAGCCACAATTGTGATTCATTGATCTTTTATTAAATTGATTCACTTGAAGGCAACAAATCAATGACAAACATGTAGAACTTACTTGTTTGCATTTATGTGCCAATAATTGCCTGATGCTGCATTAATCTGAATAAAATTAAACCTAATTATTTGGTATTAAACATATTCTTCGTCGTATTGGGCCATCTTTTAAGAGAGATATACACTCCCTTGCCAGAGAAGTTGATTTGGCTGCTTTAATGTTATAAGATTAAGCACAAGCACATGTGCTCCACTTGAATAGCTCCGGGAACAGAAAGTTACAAGACATTTCAAATACCAAGCTCTATTAATTTACATAAACAACATAGTCAAAGCAACACACAGTATGAATGAAAAATAAAATCATATACTTTTAGACTTCAAAATCAAAGGTCTAGCATTTTTGAGTGGGGTAGCAGCTTCTTCTGTTTATGGTAAGCAAAACTGAAGAGCTCTCTACAGACCCTGAGAGGTTTAAAGTATGCCGGCCTCCTGCAGTGTCTTTGCACACACACACACACACACACACACACACACACACACACACACACACACACACACACACACACACACACACACACACACACACACACACACACACACACACACAAGAAATACTCCACTCTGGATTGTCTTTTATTCAGCCTGGGCCTCATGAAGAGGTGGACGAGTTGGAACCAAGCCACTTAAATGGTTCAAACGGAGAGGACATCACTCTCAACCTCTGCCTGTCTTTGCCTCTCAGTTTCAGACTCCAACAATATGATGTAAACTGCAACCTTCTATCCAACAAGGGGTGTGAAAAAGGGACATACACTTGTGTTCCTTGGGGAAGATATAACCATCAATCTGCCACCCTCAGTGTGCAGCTTTCTCATTTCCCTATGCTGACTCATCCAGTTCCAGCTGCACATTTCTCTCCCTTTATTGCTGGAAGCTTCCAGTGAGAATCATCGTTGGCCACATGACCCATCTGCAGGGCTTGCCTCTCATTTAATGATTGATTTTAGCATTAATGACCACTTCCTTCTTTTAACTCACCCTGAACACATATACACTTGCAAACGCACACTATTGCGGGCCTCTACTGTGGCTTAAAGATAAAGCAGTTTCATGTTGAGAGGAAATTAGAAATCTTAATAATGCATGGTCAATTTCCAATTCTCACATGTTCAGCTCATTTGAAAAATGTTCTCACCCATTTTAAGACAAAAAGTATTAGTTTAAGGGCTTTTTGGTTGTTGGGTTGTTTGTGGCATCAGCTGTGGATAAGTGGGTAGAGTTGGTTGTCCTCTAAGAAGAGGGTTTGACAGTCAATCTCCCTGTGACGTGTCCTACGTGTCAGGAAACGGAACCCTATATTGCTCCCCATTGTCTTTAGAGTATGACTGTAGAAATTGAACCGTATAGACCAACTATGTAATGGAGACACTTTAGTGTGAGTGTTTTTGTGTTAAGGGACAAATGAGAAAAACACTGGAAGGCATTTTATGGAACCATATAGCCATATAGCTTATAGCCAAGGTGACTGGTCATGCAGGCATCAGTTTGGTTAGAAAAATAAAGCATATACTTCAGGGAATATTAAATTGTGTAAGACAGCAATCAATTATAAATTGATAAATAGAGTATCACATCATCAGAGTGTGTACTTTGTGTTCATTGGTTTTAAGTGGATAACAGTTACCATATGTAAACAAACCACAAAACTGAAATATGTCACATTTAGAGACATTTTTCATGATGTTCCATAACAACACAATGTTTTTTTTGTACTCCATGCAACACAACTGAAATTTATTATGACATGCACTTCGTTCATGTCGTCATAGCTTGAAAAGAATAAAACATATTCAAAAGAGAAAGGCAGCTCCTAGGTTGCAAAAGAAAGAGGCTCCTTAGCCTGTTTGCTACTGTTATCTCTTATCAGTAACTGTCTTTACAAGAGTGGGGGTGTTAGGTTACAAGGACACGCACAACCTAGCCCCTGGACACTTCCCAAGCAGATACGGAGCAACATACTGTATGAAGCCATCGCTGAGTGTTTAAAATGATCGCCAGTGGATAATATATGTCACGATGGTGCCCCTTCTGCAATTTCTGTCGACTCTCAGATGGAACAAACAAAAGCAGCGTCGTAAAAGGTAACCTTTTCATGCATGGAACTGGCAAAGAAAATCTAATTTTGATCCTGCAAGAGATTTCAGAGGATTTTATATAAACTCTATCTCCTAGTTGACAAGGCAGAGATTCTAATTTGCCCTAATAAACCTGGCCCTGCTACATGTTAATCTTAAGAGGCAGCGGATGGATGGACACATGATAATCTTTAAGAAGCAGAGGACAAATTCTTGATTTAGAAAATGGCCCACGCACATCTTGGCAGCCCGCTCAATCCCCTCTCAGACAGTGAGGGTGTGAGTGTGTGTGAGAGGATGTGTGTCAGATAGCAACACTGGGGGAGTGAGATCAGCTGAAGCCACATTTCCATTCAGAGGAGAGAGAGAAAAAAAAAAGAAGGAAAACTTCATCTTGCCCACAGTTACATCATAATGACTCTCATAATTCTCCAGCTAGACTGGTATCACACCATGCTGGTTATGCAGGAGTGTCCTCTATATTAATGCACACTGCTGCCTGGATACAACATACTGGTTAATGATTAACATCATCCACTTGATTACGTCAAAAGCAGCATGTATCCAATAGCTTGCATTCATAGGTCATTGGTCAAGATTGTGACTTGGGATATGTTGGTCATGTAGTCCTAACAGTAAGAATAGCGCCCCCTGGTGTTCAATTAGAAAACATTCAAACCTAGATGAACAACTCTAAACAAAACCCTGCTTAAGGACATTACAGGCCCCCCAGTTCGTTCATAAGCTCAATATTGACCACTTAACAAATGTCAAATGGTTCGTTGAATACACTTCGTTGCCACCTCTAACACGAAAATGTGTACAATCACTCAAGTTGTTGAATCTTTTTATGTCAACATGGACAGTTAAAGGCTACATGTTTTAACATATATTATTCCTAACAAAATACAAAAACAGCTGGGATATAGATATACAATGTGCAGCTAAGTTGTAATGCAAAACCACAGATGAAGATATTGTACAAAGGTCTTGAATTTGCAAGTTTCACTTTCAGATTTGTTTAATGTTTCAGAACAAAAGGGAAATGGAAAGTTAAAAGAAAATCCTCATGGGTGCCCGATTCCCTCTTTTCTTTCCCACCACAAGTACTTCTGCTTGTGAGCACCCACATTATCTTTACAGATGGATTTATTAAAGTCACTTAATCCTGTCACCATTTTTTTCCAGATGATTCTGCCGCCAACCTCAGGTTTGAGTAACAGTATTCACAACTGAAATGTTGCTGAGGTCTGTGACATTGCATTATAGATGAACGTGTTGCTGAAGGGTACAAATTGGTGGCTGATGATCTTGATGGCCTCCTGAGCTGCTGACCCTAGACAAATATAGTGACAAAGGTTAACGGTCATTTTTGATTTATTAGCAGTGTTGGGATGGGGGTGGGGAGGGGAAGAATACGGTGGCCGACAAGGGCCAAACGCACTGCAACGGCCTAATGCGTCTCAGTTAAGGAAAACGGCTTCAAGTACAGAAACGATTCAAATTCACAAACTCAAAACGAGGTACAAAAAGAGGAACGTGGTGCAAATGAATAAAACGTGCTGCAAAAAACAAAGACAAATGCAGCAGCATCGAACATGCTGCAAATAGAGAAACGATGCAAAGCACAAAACGATATAAAACAAGAAACCATCTTCAAAAGAAAAACACTTCATAACCGGTTACCAAACCTGCAGGGGGCGCTCTCAGCGTAACAGCTCAATGGACAGACACACGGGATGTAGAGAGAGAACGAACAGCTGACTGAACCACAGAGTTTACATCCATGGTTTAAACATACAGCGGGAACGGTAATGTGATATAATGTGGTTTATATCACTGTACAACGCTGTACATTACGAGACGTTTCTTTATTATATTTTAAGGTTACAGTCAGCTGCATTTGTCTTTGTTTTTTGCAGCACGTTTTTTCATTTGCTCCACGTTCCTCTTTTTGTACCTCGTTTTGAGTTTGTGAATTTGAGTCGTTTCTGTACTTGAAGCCGTTTTCCTTAACTGAGACGCATTAGGCCGTTGCAGTGCGTTTGGCCCTTGTCGGCCACCGTAGAAGAACCTATGGTAAAAGGATTATCAAAGTGTGTACTTTACCTCCCAAAAAAGCAGAAACTGTGTGTGGCTCTGCTGCACCATACCGACAGCTGCGGGGGTAAAACAGTTGAGGGTTAATAGGACATTCTTTGCTAGTTGCAGTGAAGAGTCCGTGCAGCAGTGACCAGGACTTACAACTCATGGATGTAGTCATCTTTAATGTTGACATTGAGGCTGTACTCCTGCAGAAGGCTGTTGACACACAGCTTCAGGCTGCTGATGTCCTCCTCCACCTGGTAGTTGTACACTCCTGTCAGAAAAGACAAATAAGACAAAAAACAGTTAGACAAATAAAATGTTCTATGTATTTGGCATCAGGAAGGAGGAAACTAAGACTACGCTACCGCATATGCTGGAAAATAACAAGCCATTTCTGTACAGTCTGTGTTATCATTCAGAGAATCACACCTTGCAGTTGCCTCAAGACTAAACCAGTCTCGACAGAGCTTTTTATTGGTCATGGCCCAATTTGTATGCATCATCTACTAAACATTTCTGTTGCCATTATTATGCTCTTCCACCTAAAGGAATACGTTGATCTCAGCAAAAACATCCAGCAGGTACGAATCTGCACCTTAAAGAAGCAGAAGGGGAATTTAAAGCTCAGTGAGACCCATTACAGGTGAAGCGGTTAAGCTGCTTTTTCATTTGCTCATGTTCTTCGTCATGATTACTTTCTTGAATCTTTGTTGCCTCTGCTGCGATGTCTATTGCACCTCTTCGATATAGCTTCATTACTGTTGATGCATGACATAGTGCCATAAAATGATCATCAGGAGATGATTGGAACAGAGTCCAAAGTTCTTTTGGCTGGTTTTTGTTGATAGACGGGATGGCATACTGTGAGAGCTAGATAAAGCTTTTTAAAGCAAATATTCCTTTGAATTAAAATGAAATGGATATTTAAACATAAATAAAAGTCCCTTGTGCCACTTTAATCAAATGCTGAAATGCCATTAAATTTTGTCAGGTTGTAGTACTTCAACTTGATGTGATTCATGTTTTTCTAGAAAGTTCTTTCTCAGAAACATTTGTGGTACCTGGGTAGCGGGAGTGTTGCTGATAGAAACGATCAACAGCACGAAACATGAGGTAGAACACCATCTCGCTGTCTGGACTGTCCATGCATGAGGCTGGAAAGACAACTACAATTATCAGGTGAATATTCTTCATGTCATCAGAGGAGCAAACAATACAACAGATAGCTTCTGCACATGATGAGCTGACGAGGAAATCAGACTTACTGATTTCATCTTTATTTACTGAATCCACATTATATTCCTCAGCTAGAGATCTGCAGCGCACCACCCGGAGGAAGGATGCATTCTTACCTAAACACCGACACAAATCTCATCAGTCAGGGAAAAGATATGCT
This sequence comes from Cololabis saira, assembly GCF_033807715.1. NCBI lineage: Eukaryota > Metazoa > Chordata > Actinopteri > Beloniformes > Belonidae > Cololabis > Cololabis saira. The sequence goes on along the minus strand of NC_084588.1, from coordinate 26,551,183 downwards.
GCAGGTGTAGCAATGACATAAATTCAACATTAGGATTGAAATGTATGTACAACCACTCATGACATGCGAGTGTCACTGTTCATTTAACAAAAAACTAGACAACAATGCGGTCGCAAAGTATTTACAGATATGATCACCAGCACTAAGGGAATACCTAGGTGTATTATTAGATAGTAGAAGTGTAAACTCCTGTTTGGGACCAAAATGGCTCGAATCAAAGACGTTTAAAGATAGAAAGGAACATTTGCAACAAAATGGCACCATGTGAAAATAAACTGCTATTTTTAACATCTGACAGGACTCAAAATTGCACTGGAGTTGTAAAGTAGATAGAGTTCCTCCAGAAATAAAGATATTAAACTTCATAAGTGTGCAGAAAGTGTAGATAAAGGACTGTTTGTTGAAGCATTTCGGTCAGATTGCTGCCATCTTGTTAGAAGTCTGTATAAGTCGACCACCAAATCTAATGTGACTTATGTTTGGATGTAAATAACCTCAGTGACCATGAATGAATATAAAAAAAAATGAAGACAGGGGAATTTAAAAGAGAGAGAGAGAGAGCAAAAACAGATTGCTTACAAAACAGCTTGATGTCCATCTCAGAGATGCTTTCTGGTGACTAGAGAAAAGTAAGATCCATATCATGAAACGGTTGGATCAAATGCTTTGTAAAATAACCAATTAAATTTGGTCAATACATTTGGAATCTCAGGGTGTTAAAGGATCTATTAAATGCTACAACTAAATTCCAATCATGTTTGCGGAAAATATTCATTTTAAAGTCAAAATTAAGACAATAAAAGGTTCTAACTTTATCAAATTTGGTTTAAACTTGTCTGAAAACATGTCAATGGTACACAAATTGATTTTTTGATGAATGCAAACTGCTAAGTCAGATCTTTGTAGGGTGGTGTCCAGATGTGCTCCGGATAAATTTCCCAGAAGCAGGTTGTTATCGTTTGATAATTTAACAAAATAAATACCACAATTTTCAAAACCATATATCATTGTAAATGGGTTTCAAAGACAAAATATTACTACATTTTGTCAGAGTACTTGAGTTTGCAACATACTTTTCCAACAGACTGTAGCAGAGACTCTACATAGTTCGAAACAGCTGCTGCATCCTGCATAGCCTTTTCCCTGTAACTGTAGTAAAACACAAAAATAAATGTCAATTTACACACTAAAGAGAATAAAACAGATTTACTATTGGTTAAAATAACTGCTGCTGTGCATCCATCTCACTTTCATGCTCTCAACAAAGTTATGCTTATAGCTTGCACCCACATATTCCCCACTTACACGTTTTGAAGGTTGATGAACTTCTGAGAGTCTGCAATCATGTCTGGGATTGTTCCCCGTACAGGAAGGTTTCCATTACCCTCACTGTGAACAAACTCCTTCACAGCTCGAAGCATCACCCAGAACGATGAAGTCTAAGTGAACATAACATAATCAACAGTTAAAAAAAATAATAATAATACTGTTTCTTTTAAATAACTTAAGATATTAAAAAGCAACAACCTGTGCTGTGATGTTGTTGCACTGCTCACTATTGAACAGGTCTTCAACAGTGCGGGGAATCTGTGTTGACATGACAGATTATAAGAGGAGAAGAAGACTGACAGAGGCTTCAAAAGCTGAGATATAAGGTGATAACTACAGAGCATATGAGATCTGGCACCTTGGTTTGATTTAAAGCTGTATTGACGTTCTTAATGGCTTCCTCAAAGTTTTCTTCATCCTCTGGAGTACCATTCTCATTTTTCATGATACCTGAAAAGGGAAGGAAAAAAATGTTTAAACACCAAATCATAGGAACAGTCAAGTCTGTGGGCTTACAAACAAAAATCAAAACAAAACAAAAACAAACAAGAGTTTCACAGATACCTTCCCGAATAATTTGTCTGAAGGCCTCTTTCTCTTTGTAATTTTTTGGTGGCTGACAGTTGTGCTGCCAAGAGAGACAAAAAAGGGCTGAAATTAACTGTTAACAATAACACTTGTGGATAATTATAAGTGATGGAGTGTTTGTTTAAAATCTTGTCGATGCAAATCCATACCTCACTGAGCCATTTGTCGAGGTATTGAGCAACAAGGATAATCCATGGCGTGTGACTGTGATCCTACAGAATAATAAGGAATGGAAAGACACATCAGTTGTTTTTTGAAAATGCAAAAGTTTAAAAACACTGAGGTGCATGTCCAAATGAAGAACATACCTTCTTGTCCATGCTGTCAAGGTCATAGGAATTAACATGGTTCTTAAATTCATCAAAAGGCTGATCTAATCTAAGATCCTCCAAAGCATTGTCTGGATGAGATTCAATTACTAAAGAGATAAGCAAAATAATTTGATTCAATTAATTATACAGGGCGGTTGTTCAAAGTAAATTACAAAAAGTTAAGTTTGGACAAAAAAAAACAACAAAAAAACGGTCAAGGCTACTAACCTGTGTGCTCCTGCACCACCAGCCTCATGTAGCCTATGAGCCCATACGTTTTACAAACTAGGAAAGGAACTGATGCACTCCAAAGAACTGAGCCAAGCCTCAAACATGTGCTGTTAAACGTTGGAGAAAAATAAAAATCTGATTAGTTATTTTGGGATAAAAGTAAATAATGACAAATTGAGTTAATCCAGCTACCGCTTCTGTAAAGATTGATGGGTAGATAATATCTGATACCTTTCTGGCAACTGGACACCAATGACTATCGTAAACCTGTGGAAAAACTCAGGATCGTTGTCCAGAAGCTTCTCTGGGCACTGTTCAAAAGAAGAAATTATAAAATATCAAAACACAGCTAACAATCACTATCAGAGGGATTCAAAATGTACAACATCTTTCATTTATAGGTTGTATGTTCTTTCAACCCTCTATATACTTTTTGTGGTTTTGTTATATTTATTTGTTAACTGTAATGACAAGCTATATGCATATAAAACTTTCCCTTTTGCACAGGCGTTTGCCTAAACTCATGGTTGGCAGGGTGATTGCACTTTTGTTAAAATGGAATTATGGTTGTTATTATTGTTTTTTTCTCTTGTCATAATCGTTATCTATTTCTGTTATTGTAAACTTGTAATTTTGTTTATTTGTTTATGTATTTTTGAGCACATTGAGTCCATGCTTGTAATGTGAAATGTGCTTTATAAATAAAATTGACTTGACTATTATTGTTTACAAGTGAAATTCCACCTATGTAGTGAAAACAACTGCTACAGGAAAGAAAAAGATAAAAAATAAATAAATAAAAAAGTACCAACCTCCTCAACAAAGTTTCCTGATACATCACTGTTTAGTTCTTGTAGCAGTTCAGTGGCAGCCTGTGCTCTGTTCTACAACATAAAATGCACAACAAGGACCAAGACTGTATTATTACACGTTATAAAGTTTTTTCTTCTTAATAACCATGTAAAAATAACCTTACGAATACACTTAAACTTATACAAGGATATAAAATGTATGTGTGCAAAAATAAAGCAAAAATATCAAACAACATCAATTTGATAAATTGCTTTACAGGTATAATTACCTTTCCAATGCCGTTATGGCTGAGGAAAAAGCTGCAAAATCAAGTGAAGAAGTCAGCGGTTCAACATAAATGTGTAGCAACCCAATTTTAGACTTGTGTCAGCTGTAAAAAAATAAATTAAAAAAAAAAAAAACAGTCTTACTTATTTCCTGCATCTTCCCCGGACACAGTGTGCCCATCGACAATGGTGAAAGCTCCAATCCCTGTGAAATAGATCAACTCAGTCAGGCAGATGCTTTCAGCATCAGCAGCTGACCTCGTCCACTTAGGGCTGATTTATGGTTCCGCGTTACACCAACGCAGAGCTACGGCGTAAGGTACGCGGCAACGCGTCGGGTCTGCGTCGATTTAACGCAGGACCATAATTCAGGCTTTACCTGGCAGCACTAGGTTCTTCAGTATCTCTGTCCCAGTGGCTGTGGCGTTGATGAGACACACATGTGCATTTTCCAGTGCTTCTTGACCATGGTCTCCCCACAATCTGAAGGCATAAACCACAACAAAGACACATCCTCAGACGATATATAAAAGGACAGCCTAAAATGCTTCATATTCTTCTGCTGTAACCCTTATTAAACCCCACCCCCATAGGATATGAGAGGCTAGTGGCTCTAAATTGAAAAGCTGGCAGAGTTAATTTACGAACAACACATGAAAGAAAACCTGAGCCACCTTGTTCACCATAGTAAAGGATGTTTGCATGAAATAATAGGAAGGCTAACATTAGCAGCGCATCCTCACACATGTCCCTGCTGGGACCACACACATGCAATACTTGTGATATTTGAGCTATTAAATACACATTTATTTTGTAAAAACTATGCAGTTGTTGAAACCCACCTCAGCTGCCTGTCATATTTCTGCTCTTTGGGGGCTTTGCAGGCTTTGGGAGCTGCCATAGTAGCTTTCCAATGAGAGCCGTTCATTGACCTATTTCTACTTCCGTAATGACAGATTCGACACATGCGCAGATTTCCACATAAGCACTTTCGATACAAATGAATGCGATGGGTTTGTCTGTAAACGTATAATATTTTTTTGTTCTCGTTATTTCAAATAATACAATTATAAATATTATTCACAAAATCTAAGACACAATGTAAACATTGTTTTACACGTTCATAAACATAACAATTAAGCTCGGAATATTTGTAGGTCCTTCCTGTGGAGAGGTCCCTGCATTGGGGGGTCTGAAAAAGACCCAAGACAACCATAAACCCTGGAGAAATAATTGGGGTCCTATAATCGTTTCTTACTGTATGCTACATACATCTTATATCATTTTGCATCTGCTTGTGGTTCCACGTGTATGTCTGGTTGATGATAATTAGCTCATGTATGCATGTAGGCAGATTAACACATTCTGGTGGTGGTACTGTGGGTCACTTTTAATATTTTATTTGCATCTCAGTGTTTGCATTTTCCTTTTCATTTGGGTACTTTTAAATCATTTTTATTAATATTCCAACCTTAGCTGGGCTTTGGATACTAATGCCTTTGACACATTGAAATGCCTCCATATTCAGTTTAGATGGAGAAATATCTGAGTCCCCCTATCTTTGTTTTACAGTTTTTCTTGATTGCCTAAGCATGATTTTCAAAACAGGGCCCGTGGTTTCAAAACACTACACACAATTAGCACAACAACACACCAAATTAGCAAAACACTACAGATCCTTTGCAAAATTAAACATGCTTGTAAAAACTATACACTTCTTTTTAAAAACCACACTTTGTTACCATATGAAACAAACACGTTTCACATTACTATACTCTGTTTGCACGAGTTACACTCTGCTGTGATAAACCTAAAACACTTTTAGCACTTCTACGTCCCTATGATTAGAGTAGGCTACTATCAACAAAGTACAAATATACAGTTTTTCTTGATCGTTTTGGCCCATTTTTCCATTCACAGTTTACTTTTTCAAAACAGCTCACACAAAGCCCTTAACAGAAGCTGAAATAACCAAAACACTTTATGTTTGCAGAATGACACCACTTTCTCAAAACTTGTCACACATCCATCAAAACCAAACTTTTCCATCAAAACCTAGAATTTGTTTGTCAATTGAACATGTGTGTTTTCTCATTTATTTACTGTAACAATGGATAACAAAATTGAAACCACAGCTATCAATATCAACTTTTGTTCAACACCCTCATAGTATTGACTATTTTACAACTGACAACATACTACAATTTGGGTTTTGTATTGAGCACTCTAACTTAGTTATATAACTTAGAAATATACTGTCACAGAGTATTTACAGTAAAATCAGAAAATGTGTATACAGTAAAATATTGTAGATCTGTTTTTGTATTGCTGAAGTTCCTGTCAACACCATTGATTTACATTTGTTCTACTGTGTACAAAATGTCAAGATTCTGACAGAAAAATATTTATTGCAGTACTTGTCACATGCACATACTGTAAGCAATCAAAATAACAAGGTTCAATATGCAGTACAACAAAGGTCAATTGTCAAAGAAAGTACTGTAAATGAAACACAATCAAATGAAACCCTGTAAATATGAAAAAAATAAAAATACAAGAAAATTACGCATTGTCGACACGGGCCTGACGATCAGGTCACATGTTCTCGTCCACGTCCTCCTCCATCCATGCTTGGTGTCAACTTCAAGCTATTGACCTCTTTGATAGGTTTAGGACTACTTGCTTTGTTTTGCAAAGAGAGTTCACACAGGTGCTGATCATTTTTTAGAATTGAGAGAGCAGTTCCAATTGGCTGCTACAAAGTGTCTGCAATGTGTTGCCATGGTAAATCAGTTATGTTTTGTGTCTCTTTGTGAGAAGTGTGTTACTGTAACTGTTTTGAAAAGTTTATTACAGTAAAAGTCAAAGAAAATTGTGTGAAAGCAATGAGAAATAGTTAACCGATTCGCCAGAGAGGACTCTTGCTGTGCAAAGAAGGTGTGAGCATTAGATAAAGTTGACCCATGATGTGCAAAATGTGTCAAAGCAATCGAGAAAAACTGTAGTCTTGCTCTGACTCTTGTGCTTGGAGACCAATGAGCTCACCTGCTGCTTTCTATAGTGTAGATACACCTGATTGGTGTGTCTACATTTAAGCAAACAAGTGTTTGCACACCTGATGACTGTGTTGAACCAACTGGTTGGACGGTGTGCTAATTTGACAGTCAGTGCTTTGGTATTGCAAAGAAGTGACTTTATGATAGATTTTTGTGTCTAATGTACATTTAGTGTGTTTAGTGTTTTGAAAATCACTGTGTGTAGAGTTTTGCAACAAGTGTGAGGTTGACAATGTGCTTATAGTTGTGCAGATATGGGCTCATGTTTTGCTTCTTGAGTGTAAGGTTTTGCTAATAGTGTACTACTTTTAATTTTAGTGTGTAAGCAATCGAAAAAAACTGTAAAGAGTTCAATAATTTCCTACATGTTGACCACCTGGAGGTCTTCTGCCCACAACTGCTCCTGGAACACAGCCTTTTACAGATATTGCTTTTGAATTAAATTATGATCACAATCGCTTATTGAAAATAACTGATTTCTTTCTCTAGTTCCTTTGTTTTAAAAATACATTTCTTTGTATTCTCTACCAGTCTTACATTTCCCATCCATCCATAACACTAAATACTGACTTTTGCTTGCAGAGTCATTTTGTTCGGATCTTTGTTTTTTTTTATTTTGTGTAATATTATCTAGAGGTGTGTGTGTGTGTGTGTGTGTGTGTGTGTGTGTGTGTGTGTGTGTGTGTGTGTGTGTGTGTGTGTGTGTGTGTGTGTGTGTGTGTGTATGCCTCCAGCATAACTGCTACTTTATACACTTGCCTGTGCATGTACTTTACATATGTGGGTTGCTGTTGCAAAATGTGATCCCAGTGACACTGTATTTATAAAACATTCATGAGTAGTGGATGAATAAAGTACCTGAGTAGAGATGTGGACAAATTGAAACAATACTTAATTCTACCACATGTATGGTAGAATTATGTGAAACAGTATATGTGTGTGTGTGTGTGTGTGTGTGTGTATGTGTGTGTGTGTGTGTGTGTGTGTGTGTGTGTGTGGGTGTGTGTGTGTGTGTGTGTGTGTGTGTGTGTGTGTGTGTGTGTGTGTGTGTGTGTGTGTGTGTGTTTTTCATGAAAACATCTCCTTTCAGTATGAAAGTCATTACCATCTCCAAATATTTTACATAACTCAAACTCATCACTGTATTGGCAGCATCTTTAGTCTGATAATATGTTGTTCAGTAAACTGGTATGATTTGTAGGGTACAATAACATTACAATCCCACATCTATCTATCTAACTATCTATCTGTCTATCTGTCTATCTATCTATCTATCTATCTATCTATCTATCTATCTATCTATCTATCTATCTATCTATCTATCTATCTATCTATCTATCTATCTATCTATCTATCTATCTATCTATCTATATATATATAGAGGATGAATGAAAAATATATATAGAATGGAATATAATATAATATAATATAATAGAATAGAATAGAATAGAATAGAATAGAATAGAATAGAATAGAATAGAATAGAGTAGTGGAGAAATTTGCTTGTGCAGCAGCAAACATACACACTCTCAACAATTTTACAAAAAAAACACGAAGTATGAAAAGGTTTATAAAAAAAAAATATACCAAAAATAAAAAATAAAAATAACCAATAAACAGCTAAATAATTAAAAAAGAACAATATAAAAAATTAGCAATGTGCAAACGAAATACTAAACAGAAATACTAAATATATAACTAGAAATACGAAATATATAACTACCGAAAAACGAATAATTTATATATATATATATATATATATATATATATATATATATATATATATATATATATATATATATATATATATTATATATGTATGGGCGTGCATGACTGCGTAGGGTGTCTGCATATCCAATCGGGTTAATTGACTCCCCTTCACCGGTAATTCATCAGGAGCGTCACTGGTTGATCTCCGGTCCTCTTCACGTGCGCACCGTCGGTACATCTTAACGCCTCAGAAAGCTCAGCTGTACTTGGACCACAAACAACAAATATGACAGGAAACCACTGGGGATACGGAAAGGAGGATGGTAATATATTTTAAACATAATTTAATCTCTCGATACAGTCTTCACCGTTTTACCACATGAAATGAATCACGGTTTCTTGGTAGTTATTGACACGCACTGCGCGTCTAACCAGAGGAGTGAATGATAAAATGGCCGGTAATGCGAGATTAGCCTGGGACTTTACAGGATGACTGCTGTCAGGTTAACCCGACGGTATGCGAATGACTTTGTCCTGGACTCCTAAGTGAAAACATTTGTCATTGGGTTATCAATATCCAGTGTTGTGAATGTTATTTGTCTGTTGTGCTCATTTGTTTCCATCCAGACCAGTGTAATGTACGATTTTATTGATATGTTTAATTGTAAATTGCGATTTGATGTCCCATCCTCAATCATCTTGATTGGCAAAACAAAATGTTTGTCACTGTCAGAGATTTATCTTACTTAACTTTAAGATTTATTTTTATTTAAATGTTACCTACTTATTCAATAATTTCTCTGAAGTTGTTTACTGTGTGTGTTTTGGTGAATATGTTATGACTTTGACTTTTTATTCGACCTTTTAAGGTCCCTCAGCATGGCTTAAAAACTACCCCGTTGCCGAAGGAGACCGTCAGTCCCCCATTGACATTATCCCTCTTCAAGCTTCATATGATCAAAGCCTGGGCCCCATTGTCATCAACTATGATCAGTGCATCTCCATCAACATTTCCAATAATGGCCACTCTGTAGTTGTGGAGTTTGATGACACTGATGATCGTTCAGGTGAGGATGAGGAAAAACAAGTCTTAAAAAGGGTTTTTACAAGTGTAACTGCGATGCAGTTAAAAAAGCCACATCTACAGTACACAGAGTAAGCCTATGTATTGGTTTTTACATCTGCAAAATCCAGAACCAGAGTTTTTATCTATGTGGAGTCAGAGTTCAAAGTTAATCCAACAATCATATCTTGCAGATGCAGTGGAAAGCTATGATAAAAACTTAAAGAATGTAGGCTGATAGTAGAGTTTCTTTTAAAAAGAGAAAACTGTGTGTATAGCTGTCCTTAATAAAAGGTTGAAAATAACCCAGTGATTAGGCTGCAAGAACGTGCAGGCAACACTTAACTGTATGAATATCTGCCTACAGGACAAAATGTATAATAACCTGTAGGTGATCTCAGTGGTTATCACGGTCTTTGTTTTTATTATTGGGTGGCCTCACATTGACAACCCTGCTATTACTATGAATGTTAAATATAGAAATGTGGGCAGATCACCTCAATGTGGTTTTTAAGGAGCAAACAAATATTTCCAGAAATGGGAACTTAAAAACGTAGGAATCATTTCATTTGTCATCTTTTTTTAATATCTTCCAGTTATCACTATAGTTAAAATCTACTAACCTTGATGCTATCACTTTGTGATGTATTAATGTGTACACTGACAATATCACATTTAAAATTAGACTTTATAACAAACAAGACAATTGAGACCATTCACACCTAAAATGACTTTCCTGCAGCTGTCATTAGTCATAACATTACCAAGGTCAGCATTTATAGCATTACACGCTTATTTTACTTTTTACTGCTTGGTTCAGCACACCATAAATAGAACTTGCTCTAATCAGGTCATTGCACAGATTGCGTGGCTGGCTTCACACCTGATGCCTGTTGTATTGCAAACTGTTTTTATTTCAAAAGTGTAGCTATTTTTTTCATAACAAAAAAGAAGACGTTTGCTTTGTCCAGGTGCAGCTTAGTTAATCAGATGTTTGCTGCTGTGTCCTTTTTGTCAAATGATGTCAGTACCATCACAATGACTAACACTCAAATTAGACTCAACAAGTCTGTTTTGATCATTGCAGCAGAGGATAAGACCACATAAATGTGATAACCTTATATATATATATATATATATATATAATATATATATATATATATATATATATATATATATATATATATATAAACATATTTAGCATGTTGTGAGCCAGCAAGAACCAAAGCTGTCCTTAATTTAGAATTTTAAAGCACATTTTTTTCCCCAAATTAATGAATACTGCACTGACAAAACAAATTTCTAAGCGAGTAAAAAAGCCTTGTTTCAAGAAGATTAGAAGACTATTTAGCTAGTTTTAAGAATTTGAGTCAAGAAAAATGTTCACTACCCCATTGGCAAATATGTTGTTTTAAATGAGGGAAATTTGACTAGATTTATAGAATATTACTTATTTCTTGAGGGGTTGTTTTTGCAGTGTATCAGAGGTTTTTGTGAGCTATGGATCACTTAAGCAAAGGTGTTTTTTGACTTCTATTTCTTAAGGTTATTCAGCAAACTTGAATGAGTCCTTTTTTATTAATAAGAGTAGCTGTGCACCTCACCTCCACACTAATTTCAATAATTCACTGACTACTGACTTTAATCAGTGTCCACTGAGTGATAAGTCTACAGGATCTCATAATTTTTTCATCTGGTATTGGAAATGTTAATTGGGTGGGTTCAATAAAAACAAGAGCATGTGAGCTCGATCACTTTGTTTTAATTAGACAAGATTTGATTTAATCTTTTTTTCATTGCCACTGTATGAGGCACAAACGGTCCCACATTTGACAGATCACTGGCTTTTATTGCAAGCAGATGTAGCTGCAGCAAAGGGAGTTGACCTGCAGCAAAGGCAATCCTATTAGTGACGCCACTCCTGGATGGCAGGCCTCATGCTAGGAAAAGAGATCTAGTAATCCTTTGTCAATCAAATGTACACTGACAGATTTCAGTAGTTATTTTAAAAACGTTTGTCAAAGTTTCTTCTTGTAAGAATTCAGTGGGAGCTGGATGAAACCTATGTACAGTATATTACCTTGTTTGCGTTTCAAAATCATGTCAATCTTGTGTACGTGAGCTCTGATGAACTGGTTTTGCAGGTGGTGCATCAGATTTAATGAGAAGCTTGATCGAGTCCTCCGGGTGTTGACGGGTTGACTGCTAGGGGTGTGGGTAGATGTATGCGTATGACTTTCATACATTTAAAAACAATTCTTATCCTATCTCCCACAGTGATTCGAGGAGGCCCTCTTGACAACCCCTACAGACTGAAACAGTTTCACTTCCACTGGGGTGGAAAAGGATGCCATGGCTCTGAGCACACTGTTGGGGGAAATGGCTATGCTTCAGAGGTGAGGGTTTTGTATTTGAATACGTCACTGTGTTAGTGCCTTATGACTAAATAGATATGGTAGTAAGGTGTATATGGAAGCGTGTATATAAGTAAATTAAACCAACACGTGTCTTTTGATGTTCAAGATTTGTGATATCTTGCTATGGAGCAGAAGCTTTTTATGTTTTGTATTTATGGCCTCCTGTAGACGTTTTAACAACAGGGTTATGTTAATAAACGCTTTGCTACAAAAAGATATGCATTATATGGCTAAGAACAGGATAGATTTATTGCCCATATTTTCCAAACATGGCCATTTGGAAAAGAAACCAAGTCTTTTAATTTCTAAGGTTTTACACAAGAGGATGTAATCTCATTTTAAAATAACAGTCTAATTACATATTAGACCGATCAAATTCAGATAGTACTGTTATTATGTAAACATTGTACATACTGAATGACACAGATTTTTTTTTTTTACATTTTTGTGAGCCAATCTTGGGCTGACCTTGCTGGGTTATCTGCTGCTGGAGAGATTAAGAGCTGTCTGGAATATATTTTCTTTAAACATTTGCATAATATTTCTCAATTTAGACAGATTGAACTCCTGTTCAGTTAAATGAAGTTGAATTCAGTTAAATTCAATATAATACTTTATTAATCCATGAAGTGAAATTATTAGTTCAAATAGTAATAAGGTGAACACACTGCCAATACTGTCATTGTTTGAGCCCAAAGGAGCCTCTTATTTAGATCCCATAGTTTGATCACTGAATTTTGAGGAGGATGTGCAGCGTTGCCCTCGATATTTCGTCGTTTATGCAACATTCTTTTACATAATCAGCTCCAGGAGCTCCAGAGCAGTTCCTAACACAGAGCCAGCCTTCATTTTGAGTTTGGTCACTTTTTTTGGGTCGCTGGCTCTGATGCTGCTGCCCCCACTGATGAAAGCAAATAGAATTACAATCTCCAGCACAGACATGTCATAGATACGCGACGACCTACTGCACAGTTGACTGGGATTATTATTGCAGAACTCAAAGAACTTCAAGTCTCTGCGCTTTCCTGTGACCACCTCTTCACAGTTAAGTGTTTAGATGGAGGTGAGAAATGGCATTATTATGAACTTCTTTGCAAAGTGCACAGTGCAGAGTAGCTGTGAACTCTTCTTCTTCCCCTGAATACATCAGACCAGCAAAGTGATGAAAACATCTGTTTTATGGAAGTGCTCGCAGCTGCTGATGATCAGTTAAACAAATGTTTAGTGTCACATGTTGATTTTACAATTTGGGTAGGGTTATTTCATTTCATTTATTTATTATTTTATTCTTTTAATACTATGATCCGATTTTATAAAACCTTTAAAAAAATTCAACGAGTCATATTTGCTTGCACGCCCAACTGCAAGTATATCATTTTGTCTGCAAATGGGAATGATTAATAGTCTGAATCCATGACATGATATATCTTATTCAACAACAAAATGTGTGTGTGTGTCTGTGTTTTTTTCAGTTTTTTTCCCCAACTTGTTTTCTTTCATTTTTATTATTTTCTTTAGCTTCATTTAGTTCACTGGAACGCTGTTAAGTACAAGACATTTGGAGAAGCAGCAACAGCTCCTGATGGTCTCGCTGTTCTTGGCATCTTTTTAGAGGTACAGTTTTAGAGCTACACTGTAAGTGCATAGTTGTTTTCAGCACTTTGTACCTTTCGATTACATTTCTGCAAATTTTCTGAAGTGTGTTTTAGGTCATCTTGAACAAATGATTCTAAGAACAAATCAGTCAGGCTCCAATATTTTACTTTATAATTTGAAATGCTAAAAACAGTCTGATAAGAAAGTAGGGATTCAGTATCTGAAGAAAAACTATAGGCCACAAAACATTTTTTATTAGACTAAACGACACGGTAGGGGCCTGTTTCACAAAGGAGGTTCAACAAACTCTGAGAGAATAAAATGAACTCGGAGTCAACTAATTCTGAGTTCAGAGACTGAATTTTCAGCTCCAAGGAAGGTGTTCAGAGTTGGTTTGATCAACTGTGAGTATCTCGACTCTGAGTTACCGCAACTATAAAAAGTCATCATCAATGGAGCTCCGATACCGTGTTTTACCATGACAATCCATAGTAAGTGGAAGTGATCTTCCTATTTTAGTTTTCTAGAACTGAACATGTACTATACATATACGTACACCGATTGTATAGACATATGACCGATACATTGCTAGCTGGTGTACTACAGAGACGACTATATAAACCGGTGTACACAGCAGACACTGAAGTGGTCAGAAGGTGGGGAATATATGTGATATTTGTGATGCACGGAAGGATAGGATCATAGGCTTTCTGACAAAAAAGCAACTTGTGAACTCGTGTCACCCTCATGAACGGAAGGAGACCGAAAATAAATCAGTTTGTTGTAGTAAAGCTGCTCTTGACCAGGTTTACTTTACTCGGTTACCACGGTAACAGGCTCTCTTTGAGCTACAGTATGAAGTAAGGCTCGACTGAACCCTCTTGCCCGGCGTTAATCAACTTCACTTTGTGAAATGGACCCCTGATATTTTGGTGATTCTACAACGCATTTGTGCACAAATAAAGAAATACAATGCATATTCTTCTCAAATGTAACAAGTCTGTATTAAAAAGGATGCTTCATGTAAGACAGGTGACGACCACAGATGGCTCCACACGATAACGGATGCTCTGTACACGGTCAAATTTAAGGTGAGTGATTTGTTGTTTCTTTTTCAATTAAAGATCGATCATGCTTGCTTCGCATTATTGCTACATGATAAAATCTATTTTCTTTCCATTTTCATTTTAGGGCAGTCTCACAGATTTCAAAGGCTTCAACCCCAGATGCCTCCTTCCCAGCAGCCTCCACTACTGGACCTACTCGGGGTCCCTGACTACACCTCCCTTACACGAGAGCGTCACCTGGATTGTCCTGAAGGACCCGATCACTGTGTCTGAAAAACAAGTAAATGCTCTTATATTAAACACAGTACATATCACATTTCCAAATAGGGATGAACTGATACTGATATTAATATTGGATATAAGGCCTGATATTATTTCAATAGCTGGATCAGGTATCTGACAATGGGCTGATCTTATACATTTTTTTTCTCCATTAATTTGCCATTAAATGTGATTTAATTCAAAATCACAATAACAATCAAACACAATTCTTTTGTCTCTGTATTTTAATAATATTAATTCAGTGCGTCAATGTTTATGTAATAATGTTTGCAGAGGCCCAAAGGCCAGGATTGGTGCATCTTCATTTCCAACATCTGCACAGACGAATGAAACAGGACATTTAAGAGTAACTTTGACTTATTTTTTGATACGACCTGACTGTGGATAAGCAGATGTTAATGGTTGGATGGAAACTAACTAATTTTCTTGATTCTTAAACACATAAATGAACATTATGATTTATTGTTAACTGCCATCTATCTGTAATTATATTTCTGTCATTTTAAGTGCGGTCTTTAAAATTCAGCTTCAAACTGAATATAAAGGATATTGGCCGGGTTTCCCAGATCCAACCTCTCTTAAGGATTTAAGAGAGATTCAAAGAAGGTTTCAACTAAGAAGGTACCCTAAGATACGGGTGTTTCCCAGATGACTTCTTAACACCGTCCTTTAGTTTCGCTCTTTCAGAAGCTCTTTGGAGGAGCTGTCCGGTTCTGAAACCAAATCAATCTATGCCAGGCAACTCGATCACCGATCACTATCAGCGCATTTTCACACGCAGCACTGCTACCTAACGCACTAATTCCCTGCTGCCTGTGTGTTACAATGAAAAATTAAGATGATAAATATAATTCAATGACCCCTTTTCATGATGAAAACAAGACTGCAACTAAATAAGAAGTAGTCTTGGTAAGAGAATAATGAGGAAATGTATTGTTTTCATTAAATGTGAAAGATGGACGAAAGGAGAAATTAACTTAACGATCATTCAGCATATAGGACCACATATCCTCCTGACTAAAACAGAATCCTTCACCTCAAAAAAATATTCTGAAGTTTATTTAGCTGCTTGACCGTTTTCACTATTGCATTTATCAACGTTGTATTTGCGGATGTGTGGAGACACTCAGCGGGTGTGGAGACCAGTGTTGGGACTAATACTCTAACGCATTACTTTTTAAATTCAGTCACGCAATTACCGCTACCAAACGGTTCGTTACTCCGTTATTTCTGGCTACAGTGAAGCTTTTTTTCCCCACACGCGGAGTCCAGAGGAAACGTAGTGTGTGTGCGTTCAAAAACATGACGGTCATGGCGAGCAAAAAGAAGGCGAGTTTTGCAACTTGGAATTACAGCAATCCCTGGTTTTTCGCAGGGGTTATGTTCCAAAAAGAACCCGTGATAAGTGAAATTCTTTTTACAATTATAGAGGGCTTCAAATTGCAGAGATCAGCACCGCCTCGCACGTATTCCACTGCTCTTCTGAGCCGCTGCATCCCGACTCCGCAGCGTCTTTTTCTCCTAAAGCCGCGGTGCAGGTGGGTTTTTTCAAGAGAAGAAAATAGTTATGGGCCGTTGTCTTCGCTCTTTTTTTCTTCTGGGCAAAAAGATTCTTATAAACCGACATGCTACCTTGGTTATTATATTTGAGGTCTGTAATGAACGATTCATCAAAGGCTCCTGTTCTTATGCTGCTGAAGCTCATTGGCCGTTCTCTAGCTTGTTGCTAAGCGACCAACGTTATTGACACAGGAAATAAGAAGCGGGGAGACTGTTTAGAATGCGAAACACGATGCACAATGTAAATCCATACAGTACATGCTAAAATGAAGGCTAGAGGGGCATTAATGGGAGCATTTAAAATAATGTTTTTATTAAAGTAACTAAAAAGTTACTTTTCATAGTAACACATTACTTTTTGGTCTAAGTAGCTGAGTTACTGAGTTACTTTTTAATGAAATAACTAGTTACTATTTTTCAGTAACTAGCACAACACTGGTGGAGACACGCAGCACTGCTCCTCAATGCACTAATTCCCTGTCATCACACATATAGGTGCTCTCGGTCATGGCGCAGGAGGATCGGTGTCACGCTGCCTGGACAGCCCGGTCCGACAGCACGTCCAGGGGATTGAAGTGCTGACGCACGAATGTGTTCATAAAAACAGTTCTGCTTCGCGCACGGCGACGCGGTTGATTTGCAGCGAGAACATGCTGTATAGCAGCCAAATTATCAAATAAATGATATTCATGATGATCATTTTTATTTGTGCGTAATGCATAAAGCATATACAGGAACACACTTGTTATTCCTTATTTTTCTTTTTTTTTCTCCCTTTGCTGTCACCAATGAATGCTAAACAACATAAATCTAAAGTATAAAGTAGATCAACATTTGTGCGGGGTGCATTGTTTTAATATCTCATTGCTTGGTGTGATATTGATTTGCCTGACGCGGCTGGATCTGTGAGTCTTTGTTCACTAAGATGGTTGTAAAGACTGGGTCAGCAGCATCTTTCATTTCCTTCTTAATGAAAGAGATTCTTAAGCTAAGAGCAACTCTGGGAAACGCGATTTTCTTTCACAGGCTCCTTAAGAAGGTTTGAAGGAAGTCTTTCGCTGTTAAGAGCTACTTAACTGATCTGGGAAACCGGGTCATTGTCTTTTCTGATTTTAAATAGTGATCGATAGAAATCATCTATTGAAAAATCAGCTGAATCATCCATGTCCCCTGGCCTAGATTAGGTTAAGCTATGCTCTTTTGGCATCATGAATCTTTTGGTTTAATATATAAAGAAAGCAAAGTTGAACATAAGTGGTTCAGAATGACATTATTCTCTTGTTTATATATTTCCTTGGCCTCCTATATTTGAGGGCTGGAACAGGAAATTGACATGGGTCCAGTTGAAGGGGTCAGGTTTTTTTTTTTTTTTTTTTCTTTTTTAATCCAACCTTCTTAGCACTGAAGTTAATCAAAATTAAGGGCTGATAACACCAGGTTGTTGACAAGTTAAGCCGACTCCCTGGACGTCTGCACATCCAGTCTAGGTCTCCCTGTGACTGGAGCTGGTGCCGTGGCAAATGATGCCAATCTCTACATTACACACTAACTCACTTTGTGGGGATCTCTTATACTATAGAGGTCTGTAAACCTATGTCTGCTGCATAGCTGGGGTTGAGGTGCGACTGTGCCCCACAATCCGTAACTCCAAGCCAAGTCTTGATCCCTTTCATCAGATTATCGTGATGGTTGGATGACAACATGGGCACAGGGCTTTAACTGAGAAATGCTTTCATCCAGACCCAGCACGGAACAGTCATTATGCAACAGGGCATTATTTTAGTTCCAATTTCCCTACATTTAAATAGACATGGTGCTAAAAAGGGGATGTAAAAATGTGAGTGGTTTCTAAATTTTGAATGTTGCATTAATTTAATAAAAAACAAAACTTGATAACCTTAAAGGATCAAAATTATGAATTCATCCTACCAAACTTAATTTCCGTGTATCCAAAGTAAGCCATGTTTAAGATTGTTCATACCCTATCCTTATAATCAATGGAAAATCAGTAAAACTCCATGCTTGACCATGGCAGTGCTGTTCTTGGGTTTGAATTATTTGTCACTCTTTTTGTAAACACTAGCCACAACCCTGCATCCAGAATGCTGCATTATTGATCACCAAAATCTTTAATTATCGAAACAAGCACATGCTGGGTGTTTACCTGGGTCCGGTGGAATTTCATCCTCGTTGGTGTCCAGGGAGATCATCCTCGTGAAGTGACAGCTGTATAATCTTTGTTATAATTTTGGCCCCAGACTGCTTTAATTCCAGATGTCAGATTTTGTCATCTTGGATTCTTCTTTGCGTTGTCCTTTTTTTATTCATCTCTCACTCATTCATCTTCTTCCGCTTTATCCGTTCCCGGGTCGCGGGGGCAGCAGCCTCAGCAGGGATGCCCAGACTTCCTTCACCCCAGACACTTTTTTTTCCTTTTTTTTATAGAGGTTGAACTTAATTTCTTACTGTGGTGACTGTTATCTTTCACAGTGTGAAGTTTTGTATACTTACTTAAATTACACTTTGCTCTTTGGTTGCTGGCACTTAAACACTTGCGAGCAGTTGGTGCTCACTAACTTTTTTTTTTTTTCCTCAGACATCACCCATGTCTGCAACTTGGTAGTAACTGATAAGTAGATGGCTGTATAATCATCATGAAAGTGTTATCCTTTGACATGCCAATGGTATATAGTTAGAACAGTTTTGTGCAGAACCTGTTTGTCACAAGGTGTGGTTGTTGAGGACCCGAGAGCAGGAGGCAGGATTTATTGAGCAAAAACAAAACCAAAAACGTTGCTGGGCAGGATCCAAAGCACAACAAAAACTGGAATCCAAAAACGACGAGGAGACATGGAGGGAGCAAACAGTACGGACCGACAGGGAACAAGGAATGACAAGACCAGATATACTGAGGGGATAACGAGACACGACGAGACACAGGTGCAGACAATCAGGGCCAATGGGACACAGGCGGGACAGAACTGAAACTCAAACTGGGGGGGGAAGTGTCAAACCCTGACACTGTTCAACAAAAAGAAAATCAATGCCTTTTATGTTTCTGTCTCATTGCAGCTGGGGAAGTTCAGAATGCTTCTGTTCAATGGAGAAGAGGAAGATGAGAGGATGCGCATGGAGAACAACTTTAGGCCTCCCCAACCTCTCAAAGGCAGGAAAGTGCGTTCCTCCAATTAATGGGGCCTCAAACATCTAATGTCATGAATTGAAAAACAAATAAAATGGAACTGCACATCAGGATTTTTTGAATAATTAAGGGATGCATACAATTGGTTATTTTGAGCAATATTACAACAACAGCACAGCAATGGCAGATTAAGAAAAAAATACTACAACTGAAAAACCAACAGTTTAAGGCAGCTGGTAAGTTGTTACAGTAGTATAGTCTGTTGTTGTTTTCAGACCAATACCTTACCACAGATAAACAGTCTTCTTATGTATCACTCTCCCCTGGTGGTGAAGTCATGATCTCCACACATATTTAGCTCCTTACAGAAACAGCCAATAGAAAAAAAACAATACATTTGTATTTTTGTCTCTAAAAGTCATCCAGATGTCATATTGAATTCTTCGTGGAGCATCATGGTAGTTGGGTGTGGTTTTTCTACTATGCAGGATATAATGATGTAATGTGCACTCTTATAAACAGTCATGTATGTAAATGTCTAACAGAAGCCTTAGTGCTGCACAGATTAGTTGTGGAAGCTTTTTGAAATGCTGGGTGTTGAATTCGTTGGACTTTGGTTTTACTAATGCAGTAGTGTGGAAGGGAAAAAAAACATGAACACAGCAAAAAATAGTACCGCAGATTGTTTTATGTTGTCTGTCTGGGAGAATATAAATAATGTAATTCATGGGTGGCACAAATATTTTTGTATTGAATTTATAATTTTCCAATGGAATAAAAGTCTAAATAACTAAGTGGTTTCTTTGTTTGTTTGTATTTATTTTTTCTTCAATATGGATGGATACTAGGTAGGTTGTTATACCAACAGTTGCATGAGCAGAATAAATGTATGCCACATAGTCAAGGTAGTGCTTCTGCAAACACTCATTGATTCCTAAGCTGCAAAATGCTTTAAAAACCAGACAAATTAGCAAGTTACTGGTTTGTCTTGCAAAAGTACAGGCAAATATTTACATCTATGGAATATAGCTGCGGTTTCTCCTCTCACAAAAGACTTTTTACTCTGCATGCACGGGTTGCAATAACTGAACCTTGTGATGATCATACAAGGTTTTATATAATTTGTCTGGTACAATTAAGCTCAATAAGAGAAGTCTTAAAAGGTTTAACTACGAAATGAAACATCTGTCATATCCCCACAGCAAATTCTCAACGGACTCTTTTTCATAGACAGTGTCAACAGTATCTAACATTCCTTGACTTGTCTACTGTATGTTACTTCCTAATGTAACAGCTGCAGGTCAGAGTAATGCTTTATTGAAGGTTGATTGAAGGTGAAACTTGCCTTCACATATAGTTTTGCCAAGTCTCAGCCAGTAACATCACAGCTGTGACAGATTTTAGAAAAACACCAAGCTGCTCATTCAGACACGATGTCAATATTCAGATCCTGTCAGGTAGCCTACTGAGGGAAGTGATGCACTTACTCACTTTTATAAGGTCATTTCATGTTTGAATTAAGTTGAAATGTGCTTCTTGAACTTTTTTGACCAATCCATTTGCAACTTTGAATGAAGCAACTAACATAGTGTGTAAGTGTATAAAAACCTTCATTTATTCTAACTTAAATGCATGATTTGACATTGTTTTTAAGATTTGAATGAATAAAGGAGCAGATCTCTTTTCCAGCTTTTACAAATTTTCAATTTTTTATATAGTTACAACAAGAGGAAGAGGGTATTAAATTGGATGCGTTTGTCTTCAGCATGCAGTTGCAGAATTTGTCCAGCAGATGGCAAAATACAGTTTGGAGCTTAAAAACCTTACACGTAACATTCTTTCTCATCTGTACGAAAAAAACAACTCTAATCAAAACGATTAAATGAACTATAGTTCGGTAATTTTTAACTGGATATACCTTTAAAAATATTTGTCTGTAGTTAAGTTAAAAAATAAATAAATAAACATGATCCAATTAGAACCCAATTTCACTAATGGGAAAAGTCATGAACTCCAACCACAATAAAAAGTGTTCATTTAATTGTTGCAGCAAATTAAGCATTCAAACTTTTCCTTTGGCGTGGTCTGTTAACAGTATTCACTCAGTTGAGCATCCTCCAGGTGGCAGCATTCATTGCCTTTTGTGTCAAATGCAGCAGAACCAATGTTTCATCACACACAAGAATTGCATTAAAAAAACAACAAACAAAAATAGGAAAATAGATGACTGAGGAAATTAAATGATGTATAGATAGATAATTGCAGAATAAAGTGAAAACAAAGCTTACATAGAATTTAGTAGATTTGCTATTCTGTATATTGAATAATAACACTTGACCTTGCCTTTGTATGCACTCTCAGCGGCTGTGACACTCCAGTGCCTACATTACAAGACTAGTCTAGTTCCAATCTGATGTTAGTGCAAGAATAAACAAATAAGTAAGTGTGTAGGCTATTTAATAAAAATGAAGGTTGCTATTTGAACATATTTAACATGTATTTTCATAAAGTCCTTCCAAAATAGCATCAGTGAGCTTTATTGGGACTGAGAATACCTGAGCAGGCACATCATCCTCGTCTACAATCGATGCACCATGTAATATGATATTACCATCAGAACTCAGAAACGGAGTCAGTCATATTTTTAGCATCAGGATATCTACTTGCTTATTATAGTGATTTTCTTTTCTTTTTTTCCCTGCAGACACAGCAGCATTTGAGCAACATTGTGAAATACAAAACCTTGGGGACAAACAGGGAAAAAAAAGAAAAAAAAATTGAAGTTCCTCTCAGTTCAAAAGGGATATTTAGAAATGTTATGGACAAACAAGTTTGCTCTTGGGTATAGACATGTACTTGTTTACAAGCTCGTGACTGATTTTGAACATTCCAATAGGGTTTTTAGGGTACTTAAAAATAAAATGTATAAAGGTGTTAACAATATCCTTAACTATTGGATATCATCTTTAGATTTTCATTACATTTAAAAAAAACAATACAAACAAAAAGACGTATTGATTTATTTAGATAAGTGACTATAAGGCTGTTCATGGGTGTAGAACTAAAGCACAATTGTTATGTAAAAATAATTTCTGAGTCTTAGTAGGAAAATGGTCTTTAAAAAAAAGTAAAAAAAAATATTCCCTCTATTAGCAGAGGCCAAAATCACATCTTCTACTGAACCAGAGGCAGTGTTTTATCTGATCCAAACTAAATCTGATCTCCTAACATGTTTTTTTATGTCGCCGTACAGACTGAGTCACATCCTCCGTTTCAGCTTTGAAGCTGAAAACAGGATGCTCAACTCCTAAATCACTTTTAGTTTCTCAATATTGCCATGGTTGGCAATTCTGTGGAGCAATCGGACGACACGGCCATGGTGCAGTTGCCATGGATACAAACAGCACATGTACCACAAAACAAATGCTAAGCCAGCTCATATCTCCCCCTACTTGTCCATGAGCCAATGATCCGCTGCCATCACCCTGTCATGAAATAAAACCATACTACAGAAATATCTAACACGTATTTCCCTGAAGACCTCCACAGTGGCATGTGTGTGTTCATTCATTACGGAGCTTTATTTAGCTGTGTGTTATCTAGGCCTATGTTGTGTAGACACTCAGTATTCCCATCCAAATCAGGCACACACACACACCACCTTTCTCTTCTGGTTGATGGCATTTGACCTGCTTCAGGGTCATCTTTGAGGAACGGCCATTAAAGCTTGCCAACAATATTCACACCTTTTATGGGTTATGTATATACACCACGGGTTGTCCAGCAGTGGCCTTGAGTCTTAGACGGCATTATAAATCAATACAGAAGACAAGAAGAGGTTCTCTTAGCTCCAAGGTTAGTGTGATAATTAAAGCAAACTGAGCTTTACCATCATGGGCGAGAGGTCACGATCTGTAGTTCAATATGTTGTTGCCAAGCTATACACCTTAAAGGTTATCATTTATAGAACCTATTTATCAGAAATTACAGTTTCATCCAACTGTGGTCTCTGAGTTTGGCTTTATTTCTTCAGTCATGCCAGTATACTTCGGTAAACGTCGGGGTACAAATATTCAGTATGTGGGAAATGACAGTCACATCCTGACCCCAGACATCTGATCTTGCAAGTGTGGGGTTACTAAGGATGAGCTATGAAATATTCTGAGTGTGAGGCAGACACCTACATGGTCTTCAGGGAACTCAGCTGACTTAACTCAGTGACTTTGAAAGCCTATTGAACCAATCCCAGAGCTAATGTTTGCACACAGTGTCCATAGCAACGCATACACAGCCCTGTTACACAGCGATGTCAACCCCTATTTATTTCATATGCTTCTGTTTAAAATCATTGTCAGAAATGTTTGGTTCATTGAGTAAGCATGTAAAAACAACTGTAGTAGACTAAAGAATCAGAGATTTATAAATATTTCCGTTGCAAATGAACAGTTAATGTGAACCTGAAGTCACAAACGCTCGTCATTACAATAAACATTCAAAATTGGCCAGACAACTTTTTTTTCTTTCTTTTTTTTATATCTTCATTGCAGAGGAGTATTATTAGATGAAACCATTTCATCTAATATGATCATTAAACATTAGTAATTTCTATTTTTATTTACTTTTTAGCCTCGATGCTGATATTGCTTATGGTTTTCTATCAAGTTAATGCACCTTAGAAGTGTTACCTTAATGATTTCTGAGAGTCCCAGAAACTGAATGTCATCAATTATTATACGATATATTTTTACAAGGGTGTCCAGACTCTGTGAAATTATTTATTTATCTATTTATTTTAAATTTAAATAGAATCTACAGTTGTGCCAGTAGCACTGAGAGATTGTAATCATAATCCAAACACTGTCTTGTACTAAATAGCAACGTTAGCAGTCATTCCATTTTTTTCAAGCTTCAAAAGCGATAATAGCGATACTTCGTGGGACGTTAGCGGTTCAACATGTATTTTAAAGTGAAGCTTTTTAATCTTGCAGGTCTTTATAATGGATTCTGACTTTTTGCCAAGATCCAGGTTTTTTGTAGTTGTGCACATCAGTTATTTAAATGTATCTTATATCAGAGTTCAGTGTGAAAAGGCCTGACCTGCATGTGCAGTAAGACTGGGAAAGCCAACAAATTCTTTAACAAATTATGGAGAGAGGACTGATTATCGCGATGGGGGACCAAAACGGACATAATTAAGAATAAAAGCAGGAATATAAATATATATTGTTTTTCATTTCCTTATACCTATGCCTCCCCCCACCAAACTCCCTAACTATTGGTAATCCGAATCATCGAGATCACTGAAGGTGATAATATGTTTAAATATCAGCACCAATTTCCAAGGCATGTCATCAGTTAGCCAACAAGTCAACATAACCAGAAGCAAGCTGCTAATAACATTAGAAAATACACTTCTGACTTATGAGACATGACAGGAATATTAGAGAACTAATTTATAAACACAAGACCCTATGAACAAAATGAACAAAGACTTTTTGGTTACCCAGTGGATTATCATAAAGGTTTAATTTCTGAACAAGGCTTACTTTATGTGAAATATGACAAGATACTAATATCCATTATTTGTTCCTGAACTAAGCATGCAGTGAATTTTGATTAAAATTAAGCTGCCATGCTTTGTTCCAGACAGTCCAATTAAAAAGCAATCTGACTACTATACAGGTCTGACTGGGACAGACCCATGTGATCATCTCCATGTCTGTCTATTTGGATTGTCTCCAAAAACATCACAGGCGTCTGGCAAGTTTGATCCATGCCGCATGGGCTATCTGCTGTAACTCCCACAACCAACCACCATCGACACATTCAAGTCAGCGGGGTCAGTCATCCACCCAGAAGAGACACAAGTTTCCAACGGCCGTATCCTTCAGGTCCACCAGGTCAAAAATAGTGCCTGTTAGTCTTTTATAAATCAGAGTGTTTCTATAAAAAGCATTTGGCTGACCAGAAACCTCAGCTGAAGCCACATCACACTATCTTTAGCTTTATTTATGTCCTGGTGTTGACAGCACCACTTGCAAAGCTTTCCAGTCACCGTCACATGTGTGCCGAGCCCTCAGCCCCAATGCTGGAAAGCAGCGCGGAGTGAAACTGTAATCAGCGAGCCCACGGTACTGGCCAGCCTGAATCCCTTAGAGAAACAAGCCGCCTAACAGCTGCTGAGTTAACGGCTTGATGGTTCTTGCCCTCAGATTTTTTCCATCTACTTAGTGTTTATGGAGCCCTGCTCTGATGACAGATAAGCATGTCCACTATTGTTAAATGATGACTGGCACTATTACAACTGTCTCATGTGAGAATTATTGTAATAAATGACAGCTGTAAAAATAGAACATTTAAGTCAAATAATGCCACAGCTGTAAAAATGTTCTATTTTTACAGCTGTGGCATTATTTGACTAATGTAGGTCACGTTTCTCTACCTACTACTGTACTACTTTATTCATACCATACTAACACTTATCACTGGCTTTCTCAGTAAGAGCTTCAGGGCCTCATACTTATCCTGCTGCAGAACGAAGCTTTGCCCATGGGAAAGATGATTTAGTCACAAGTTTAAAACAGCATTTGCACAATGAAAAGCAGAATATAGTAGATAAATGCAGGATCAATATGGACAAGATTCAACGCATGGGGTCATTGTAGACTGTAGGCGTACGATTAACATTTGTTGAACCCAGTGAGTACTTGGAAATATTCCACATCCATAAATGAATACATTATCGGCACATAGAACTTGACTGGTGGTGAAATTAAAGTGTGCAAGCTTGCATCTGCAAAGGTGAGCAAAAACTTGGGTGCTGTATTTTTTTAACTTGTAAATAGAGTATACATGTTGAATCATGAACAAATTTAAACATCATTCTGCTTTTATCAATACTGTGTGTATTTTTATATTTGCGATGAACGGGCCCTCGCACTCACGGCCACCGCCCCCCATAAGCATATCAGAAACGACACCACCCACGACTTCCTATGTCAAATCATTCAAAAGTTATAGCAGAAAAAAAGGACAACCAATCAGAAGAAGGGGCGGGGCTAATTAAGGCCAAAGAAGCTCAAGGACTCATTACAGAGTCCCATGACACCACCCACGACTCTCTATGTCAAAACATTCAAATGTTATAGCAGGAAATAGGGACAACCAATCAGAAGAAGGGGCGGGGCTAATTTTCACCAATTATGGTCAAGGACTCAATACCGAGTCCCATGACACCACCCACGACTCTTTATGTCAAACCATTCAAAAGTTATGGCAGAGAAAAGTATTCTAGGGGGGGCTGTTGAACCGTTAGCCACGCCCATTAATGCAAACCATGAAATATCAAATTTATCGCCAAGCCTGGCTTGCATGCAAAATTTGGTGACTTTTGGAGAACTATCAAATATGGACCAATCAGATGAAGGGGATGCGCGCTTTTTCGCGTCTAGCGTCGCCACGGTTACACTTTTGAAAGAGAAAAGTAATGCGCCTCGTCGCAAGATGGAGACGCACATTTTGATGTATAACACACCTGGGTGCACGTTACGGTTCGGGCCGTATTAATTGCCCGAAGGAATGGCATAAATTTCGCCAAAATGACACGATTAATTCAATATGGCTGACTTCCTGTTCGGTTTCGGCCATGGCTCCAAGAGACTTTTGTTTAAGTTGCGCCATGATAGAGGTGTGTACCGATTTTCGTGCATGTACGTCTAACCGTATTGTGGGGCTTGAGGCACAAAGTTTTCCGGGGGGCGCTGTTGAGCCATTTTGCCACGCCCATTAATGCAAACCATTAAATATCAAATTTTTCGCCAGGCCTGGCTTGGGTGCAAAATTTGGTGACTTTTTGGGCACGTTTAGGGGGGCAAAAAGGCCTTCCTTTTGTCAGAAGAAAAATAATAAAAATTCCTGCAAATACAATAGGGCCTTCGCACTGCAAGTGCTCGGGCCCTAATTAGTCTGGTTCCACTGGATTTGTTTTTTTTTTTATTTCAGGTGCTGAACCGCTGCAGTAGAAACTGCCTCTGGACATCATCTAGAAAAGGAAAATCTTAGAACCAGAGTGACAGCCAGACTAGTATTAACAAAAACTTGCGTGTAGTGGAGTAGGAGACAAACAAACGCTGTCACTTTTGAAGTAGAAACTTGGTGATCCAAGGAGTTATAAGCATTTTATAACCATTTTGGCTGTTTGAGTCATTGCGTAAAGCCCGCCCCTACCTTACCTTGATTGCTTTGGTCCATTCTGTACCAGTGATAATGGTGGCAAATGGGAACCATTTCATGAGGCTTGGATACATAAATACAGACTGTTAAAAGATAATTTTGAGTTCTTGAGATCAGACATTTACATAAAGAAACAGCCTTAACAAAACATTAACTTAATTTGTTACAGTTCTTACAATCTTCAGTAACCGTGTGATGTTATGTTGACAATAAGATCTCAGACGAATATTTCTAGCACTTTATTGAATGAGGCAATGGAGAATTAAAGCAGTTCTACAGGCAAAAGGGAATCTGATTTGCAGTTAGCAGCCTCTCAACTTGCGACTGGGTAGGTTAGGTAAATGTTGCGAATACTCTTTCAACTGATGATAATGTGTCATCCCTGTGCACTTCATGTTAAAGAGAACTCTGAAGAGAGAATGAAGTGTCTGCATGGCTCCCACTGGAAAAACTGAGTGCGTTGCTACTCCTCCTCAACCTTTTGTCTTCTCCATTTCTTTCCATCACTTCTCTCATGTGTTTCATCAAGAATATAGTGCAGAGCAGGTCCACCCACACAATGACAGTACAGTTTCATCCCATTCAAGCTCCAGTTCATGACTGATGGCAGGAGAAGCCCCATATATTGTGAAAAAAAGCTGGTGTTGGTGGACTTTGTATATGTCTCCATCTGTGTCTGTTTACAGGCTGTTTAACACTCTTCTTATGACTACAGCTCTTATGCTAAAAGTCTTCCAGTGTTTTCATCAAGATTTTTGACCATACAGCAAGTCATCATTTCTATTATTAGTCCCCTTGTTGAACCTTGCATTTTGTCTAATCTGAGTCTAACGAATGCAATCATGCAAATGTCTTTGGCTAAGATGTGTCAGTGCTTGATGTGTGTGGGATGAGTGGATCTGGGCGCAACCAGTGATTGGAACATGTTCATGTCATCTGCTGTCACATACTGAGATGTAAATCTGGCAGCATTTTCTTCAAGGGATGTGAAAAGGAAATTATTTAACTAATGTAATCATATTTTACAAGGACCATTCCCTATTTGACAGATAATTCAAATCATAACTTTTCCTATATTTCTAAATAGGATTTTAAGGTAATTTAATGATTCAAGCAAAAGGGTGATTTGAGGTTTATTTCTCATGGGAAACTATATAAAATGCTGCCTTTGTTGCAAATACTCCACTATAATTAAAAGTAATGCATTCACAGCTTTACTAAACATAAAATACATGGTGGAATTGTCCAAAGTACTCACTTCCTCCAGCTCTTCTAACGATATAGAAGCCTAATCCTAAACCAGCCAAGATAATCTCTCCAGCATGCCTTGGATTTGCCTCTGTGCCTCTACCCAGTTGGACTTACCCAAAACACTTCCCCAGGGAGGCATCGTGACGCATCTTAATAAAATGTCCGAATCTCCTCAACCGGCTCCTCTCAACGTGGAGGAGCAGCAACTCCACTTTGAGTTCCTGCCGAATGAAATTTCTTGCCATATCTCCAAGGGAGAGTCCAGTCACCCTATGGAGGAAACTCATTTCAGCCGTTTATATCTGCAATCTCATTTTTCAGCAATGTATAATCATAGTTCATGACCATAGATCAGGACATAGATCAACTAATAAACAGAAGGTTGTGCGGTGCCAGTCCATCAACATATACACAGACAGCCATATACAGTAGATACTCACACTTACACCTACAGGCAACCTAATATACGTGTTTTTGGACTGAGGAAACTGGGGTCCCTGTAGAAAGCCCATGTCAACACATATCTTCTTTATCTATATCTATCTATATGTACAGTATCTATATCTACATCTACATCTAATGTATGAAAATACACTTATGGTATCATATATATATCAATATCATATTTCACTTCACAAGGGAAAAGAAAAAGGAAAGCTTCTAGTAACTATAAAAACAGCCTGCTGAGTAATGAAAGAAAATGAAATATGTCTGAAAAGAATTAATGAAGTCCAAAACATTAAGGCACATTTGAGAAGAAGTTTCCAATTTGAGACGCAATCTCTCCTTTGTTTCCCTTCTTTCTTTATTTCCATGTCAGACGCTCATTTTCCATTTTTGTCTCAAGCCGGAATGAATGGCACAAAGAGTCTATTCAGTATTGAAGCATACAACTTCCATTACGTTCTCTTGAGGATCTTGATGATCATATTTCATTCATCACCTGATCATCTGATCCTAAACGTGAACTTTAAAGCACACTTTATTCTGTTTTATTTCGGTTTCCATACAGTTCAATGGCTGTTGTGTCAGTGACAGTGTGAAATGATAATTTCACTCAGTCCAGATGTTATTTCATAATACATGTCACTCAGTTGTGCTAGCTGACATAAATACATATATGTACTACATTAAGAACTGTAGGTACTCATTAGCAGATTTAATCTGAGACTGAAAATAGGTCTCAATAAAAGCCCCTCTGAGACATTTGCTTGAAACTGAAGTCCTCAACTGTGTTTTCTTTTGTTTGTTTTTAAATAAAATGACATAATTAGTCTACAATTTAAATGTCACATTTGTTAATCAGTAGTTTGGTACAGAGACAAATAAATCAGAAGATATGGGATTTATAGACTCTTGCCAGCCATGTGTTCAGTGATGTGTTTGATTAAATGCGTAATCAGTGCAGCAGTACTCACATATCTTTATTCTGTATTATTCCGATGTGTCTATTGCTCGCCTTTGCTGTTATGTGAATTGCCTGAGACATATTGTTCCTGAGTGGGTGATTCATGCTAATTAAATCAATGTATTTAATTTGCAAGTTGCCTAAGGATGTTAGGGAGGTAAAACTATGGGTATGCATGCTCTCAAACTGTGCCAAATGGGGCTGAAATGTGCCTGCTGGAATAGCTTGCCTAAATAATTACAGTTTTACGTCAACAAATGCGCATGCAAATGAAGAGAACTTTAGGCAAAAATAGAGACAAACAAATCCAGGTGGTTTGCGCTGAATAGATAATTTGAATACCTGATTATGTTATTGGTCTGAGTAATACAAGAAATCTATTCAAGCACTGCATGAATAGCAACCTACAACCTATAATAATACACTGATTTTCAGTCACACACTTTAATACAACAATATGACACCTACACAGAGCAGCGTGATGGAGTCTAGTTAACTGACGTGTGTGTATTCCAGCGGCTGCTTCAATTTCCAGTTTCCTGTTTTGATTTTAAAATTTAAGGGTGATTGCATTCTCTGAAATGCCATAAATAGCAGGAGTGACGCACATACTCTGTCAAATGTCCATTTCATTTGACAAGCAGTTTAAGCTGTTTTCCTGTCCAGAACATCAAATTACTGTATTGACTAAATAACAGAAAACAGAAGACAGGAAAATTACCATGTTGTCATATAGGACTTTTTATAGCTGACAGTTTAATTCTAATGTGAATTGCATGTAAAAACCATCATACTCTTTATTTATAGGTTGCAATAATATGACAAATAATGTGCTTTTTGAATGTTGTAAAAAGTATTTAAATATAACTACGGTAAAACAAAAGCTCATACTTAAAGCATAATGCATATAAATAGCAGTTGTGACTATTAATAGATATGCTGAAGTTTAGGATATCACAATTTATTTTATGAATGTATACAATAAACAATAACTAGAATGGAGGGTGGATTTTTCTTTTTTTTGGAACAGGTAGCTGGTAATCCATAGACATCCATAGTCGCTCAGGCTGCAGCACTGGTAAGCAACTCTCTTTTTAAAATGAACTACAATATAAAACTTCCAAAAAAAAACCTAAATGAAAAGCACAACATTTATTTTAATATTTTTGTTTAAAAAATGTAATGTAACGTGAAATCACGCTGCAAGTACGCTGCAGCACATTCAATTATTCAAATTCCACAGCTACAGAAGCATGGCACACTGCATTTAAACTGGCACACTGCCAGTGACCCTGTTATGTGAAACAAAATGGCCTTACAATCCTCTGTAATTACAGGTTATCTCCAGTCAAACCAATTTTAAAGATGAAGATGGGTTGGGGAAAAAAAATGTCCCTAAAATGATGGGAACCTCTTGTTCGGGCTCCACAAGTAATCCAAATGTTTATTCCTGGTCAAGTGTTAAAGTGCAGTTACGGCAAAGGTGGACAGCTGGAGTCGGTCGCAGTTATGCAATATAAAACTCCAGGGACAGTGCCCCCCGTTACATGGCACCATTCCTGTCAGTGAATCAGTTTACTGTGTAAATGGAAAACCCCAGACACAATCCCAACCCTGCTCAACTGTCCCTTAATTACTGGTAATTTATATTAGGCAAACGAAATTTGTTTGGAGAGCATGTTGAAACAACTAACAGCAAGTTTATTCCCATGCTCTGCAGGACAATTATTGCTGCAATTCTGGAGGTCACTTTAAAGGGGGAAACGCTGTTTTCACGTGTCCATGGGAACAATTTTATTTTTCTTTCTTTTTTTTTTAAGGAAATGTGTTGTGGCACTTAAATATCACTCCAAATGTAAACGAAGCGTTGTCACCCTGTGAAGTAAATATGAAAGAGAAATTTCCATTATAAAGCGTGTAGATAAGATTTAGTATTTGAAAAATAAATAAATAAAGTTAAGATATTGTTTGTCATTCGCAGACTTTACAATGTTAATACCTTAGTCCCAAAATAGACTTGATGCAAATATGTTTAGCGGAGGATAGTGGATGGTAACCTCTGGGATGGTAAACTGCTCCACGTTGCCTCTGCTGGGACTGCTCTTTCACAGAACTTCTGATGGGACTTGGCTCTTAGACATGTGTTAAAACTTACCCGTGTCAAACTTGGGAAAACACGCAAGAAAAGAAATCTCCACTGCTGGTTGTGAATTCCTTTTCTAAGGGAAAAGTAATTGAGATTAAGGCACCATTCAGCAGGTGCAGTTGGGTTTAAAAGCCTTGTAACTTCCTTGCATCACATAGAGGTTTAACAGCTGTTTTAACTCTAAATTTCAGATAGTAACAGTGCAATTGGTTCAAAGGTTCATAAACTCTAGTGACATACATTGTTAGACTGATATATGGCAAAAATCATATAATTCTTCAGCTGTTAAACCTTCCACCAACCAATGAATAAGTTTGTCAAAATACATTTGGTTTTAATGAAAGTTAAACACAAGTTCCAGACCAAAATTTGAAACTATCAGCTGAAGAATGGATGACCATTTGTAGAGTTGAGGGAGGCTACAGGTATGAGCTTAAGATTCCTGTGAAAATGCCATGGCTGTGTAAGGAAAGTTTGGGAAGCATGTTTCTCAACAGATAATATCTTAGAAATTTGCAACAACACTTGTTCCCAGTAAGTCTGTCAAGTTTGTCAAGGTTGGAGCCGCAGTGAAACTACTGGATCTAAAAACAAGTTTAAAATAGCCAAAGCTGTGTGGAAACTAAGTCCAGAGGGAGCAGGGATTAAGAAAAACACTCCTCTGTGTCAGTAACTGAGCAATGGAAAACCAGCCAGTCACTTGGGGAAAACCGGCCAGTGCTCCAACAGTTCTGGTCCCTGAGTGTCCATCCATATGTGGTGAGTTATCTCTCATTTCCCAAGCCACTTGAAGCGATTACAAATCTCACCCTCAATTCTCTCTTTAGCTTTGCACCTCAAATCGGCCAGCTGAGCCATTGATGTCCTGCAACACTTCAAAGCTAAAGTTGGAGGCTTATTAACCCCCAAATGTAACATTTGACCCCATGTCACAAGCTAATCTGCCCCTCCCTTCCCTCCCATCTGCCTCAGGGTGCTTTTCAGTATACTGTTTTTTTATACTTGGAACTTGCTCTGATTGGAGTTAGCCAGAGATATAAATAGCCTCATATAAATGAGCCATGTGTGCAGGCCTTCGGGAGCATTGTCTGTACATGTGATGAGTCAGTGTGCATTGAAAATGCCCAGTTGAGTGGGCATCTGATCATCACAGGCATGTATTTGTGATAAAGAATAATGAAGATCTTTTTTTATATTTTCCAACTCCTTTTTGCTCGCTAGACTGTTTCCATGCCTGCTGGATCAGTACAGATGATCAGAAGCTTCTCTACAACAGTCAACTTACTCTAATCAGGGAGGTTTAATAAAATACGGTGGCTGACTTTCACAGAATTGTGGACGACCATCATGTATATAATATGTGCCCTGACATTATTTATTTTCTGTGAGCCTCAAATTTTTTCTGAAATGTCTAAACTCACACTGTTGTGATGGAGAAAATACCCTTCACTATGTGTACAATACTTTAGAATGCAAGTTTTTTGAGGTGTCATAGCTGTTTCCATTTAGATTTTTATGAGTATGATGGACCATGAGGAACTCCATTTAGTTACTTCAGTTTCACAGAATGTTAAATAGTCGATTGGCATGTCAGGCTTCTGTCTGACTGATTTTATTTTAGAGGGGATTTAAAATAAATAACAATAAAACAAGTAAAAGACAGTCAGCATTAGGGTTGGGTTTAAGATGTTACAAAACAGATGTGGCTTCCTGAGGTCTTCAAGAAATATCTTGTCATATTTTGGTCAAAATACCACTGGAACACAGTCCAGCTTTGTTCATAGTAGCCACCCTGGAGGTAACGTCATCCACTCGTCTTTCATGCAAAGTGTGTCCCTTTTAGCAGGGTGGGTGTGATGTAGCCTTATGTACCCTTTAAGCAGAAGGTCACCCTGTTCGATCCCCAATA
Organism: Cololabis saira; assembly: GCF_033807715.1. Lineage (NCBI taxonomy): Eukaryota > Metazoa > Chordata > Actinopteri > Beloniformes > Belonidae > Cololabis > Cololabis saira. Next base: position 26,516,806 of record NC_084588.1, on the reverse strand, counting down.
CCCGTGATGTTTGACCCTCATTACTCATCACCCTCAGCCACTCATAGTGCAGGTCCAAAGTGCAGAGAAATGGAGAGGGTTGCTTCAGGAAGGACATCTGATGTAGAAACCTACACCAAATCTATAGTAGTCACTAAGCACCTAAATATATGCTTGAAAACCATGATACATTCCTTTTTTTCACAATATTAATTATTACAGGAAGTTGTTAGTGGGAAGATGATCTACGTGTGAAATTTGATTAGAAGAAAAAAAAGAATTTCAGTGGCAGAGGAACCTCTTCTTCATTGGATTTCGTGCTGTTGCCGATGTCTTTAATGATTTTACTGGTGCTTTGCAGTTGTGATCATGTTCAATCATGTGAGTCAGGCAGTTTGGCGAGGCCTCAGGCTACACATGGTCCAGTCAAAAGACTGACCGGAGGAAATCCAGCCAAAATGGTGTCTGTGTGTGGAACTCAATAATCCATATGGATTATCATGTCTTTTAACTCAGGTTGTGGAAGAAAACCAATGTGTGACAATCAGAAAAAGATGCTCAGGAGCAGGGAAACAGACCAGGACTATGGGACTGAACAGCACAATCTCCCAAAAGCCTTTCAACATTCACTCTGTGCGTATATGTGTCCTCTGATATTTATTCATATGCTATTTTTATTGATTCATTTATTTTGTTCTGTTCTTTTAATCTTAATGCCTTTGTGAAGCATTTTAAGCTGCTTTTGTCTATGAAATGTGCTGTAAAAATAAACTCGCTTACCATCACCAACAATGTGATTTCCCTCACACAAGTAGCTACACAAACCTAATTACACTGTATGTTCATGAACGGGCTCATATGTATATTGCATTTACAAAGCTTTTTGTCTTCTGTCATTGAGAGGTGATCACTTGGATGGACATGCTTGGTGAGTGTTATTCAGCGGACCTTCAGTTATCGTGCTATTAATAGTAACACTCTGGTCTGAATATAGCCTCACGTGCCCATTAGGTTGTCTGGGTCAGCATCTGAAAAAAACGTAGTCACAATTACATGTTGCTAATGCAATTAGACATTTCTGACGGACTCATCTGATTAAAAGAGTTCTAGTTTTTAAAGGGAAGTAAGCAGGTAACTGCAGAGTCAGAATTATGATCCATTGCACCATGATGAGAGATGTCCACGTCTGCAAAACAACTTACTGGAGCAGTTACACAGAAATAAATTAAAACAGCAAACCTGGACATGTAAGAATGATCCGCTTAATGGAGAGTTGCAGTTGTGTGGTGCTTTTAGCATATGTTTATTCTACTGGTGTGTAAAATTAGATACATTCACAGTATTTATGCACATTTTCCTTGTGATTTCTAAATAAACAATCTTTTGGCAACAGTTTATGATACGTTTATGATCATTAGCATACAGAGAAAAAAAGGTATAATGTTTTAACTACCTGATGTGTTCAGCATAAATGATTTACAGGTACATGCAGTGTCACAAACAGCAAAGTAGAGGGTAGGTTATTGAAAAGTAAAACATCGCCTTTATAATGATATGATTTTTTTCTTTGTCTATGTTGAAATAATGCTTTCATTCTTAAAATACACGTTTGTTCTTTACATTTTTCTTAACCATCGTCCTTGTGCTGTTGTAGAAAATATATACAATATAAGAAACAGATTGAGAACTATAGCAACAGAAATAAACTGAAAACAATGATATATGATATATCCTAGTCTAAACAAAAATAGATGTCCCATTCTTTTGGTCAAATGACCAAACTATAGATTAGTTTTAGACATTCACATGTAAGTGAATGCAGCATTGCTTCACTGTGATGTAAAATAACAGATAGTAAATAGCAATATGTAATAATCTTGCAAATCAGATTGAAATCTTCAAGGGAACTCTTTCCTGATTAGTTTTGCTTGGCTCTTTGGGGTTCTGGTAGGAAAGCCTCACAAATATCACAATGAGGATGGTTCCTGGAATTAAAACAAACAAACAAAAAAGTTATTTATTCATCTATTGGTCTGTAACAAATCCTATAGAAGTACAGTATCCCAAAGGCCCTGCATCGCATATAACCCAAAACTACTTTTGCACATTTATTACTTAAATGTACTTTATAATTGCATGAATCCATGCTGTTTTGTAAGTCTGGCTGCTTACCTATGACTGCAAAGGTGCCAAAAAGAATCCCCACAGCAGACTGAATAGTTGGCATGCCCTGCAAGGGCTTAGCAGCGATTTTGCAGTTCCCTCTGATGTTGCACGGACACACTGTCACTGGCAGGTGAGGAAAGGAGGAAAAAAATACATTAACAAATTAATAAAAAGAAAAAAAATCCCAGTAGAGAGATCATTAAAGTCACACAACAGAGTAGTCCAGACAAAAATGGACAAGCCAGTTCATTGGTCGATATTTTGTAATACAGACACAATTATGTAAAAAAACACTACATACTTATCAAATGATATAACTTGTGCATTTTAAGGGTTTTAAGTATCATTCTCTTGCACTTGTAAACTACACAGTTTGTCAAACAAATGAAAGAAGTTTATTTTTAAAAAGTCAGTCGTTTGTGCTGTGCTTGCTATAGCGCTGAAATCCACAGCATTTATGTTCAATCTATGTGAGGTAAATTACGCTCTGAAAAACACTGGGAGGTGGTTTTTGCAGAGATTTCAGAGACTCCCATACAGGAATGAAGGGGCCTCCAGACATGAGAACTCAGAAGAAAATGGAAATGAGGCGATATTGCATATAAAATGTTAACCGGCTGCATTGTGCAGAACGTATTCTTGAGAGAGATCTGGAATTGCAAGCCTGAGAAAAAAATCAAATTGCATCATGAATACACAAGAGCAGCGCTAGGACAAGCTGGCACTAGGGGTTGATCTCTATTGACTGTTCCAGCATTTGTGTCCCATAACCTCCCAGTGCTCACTTAATATGTCATGAGCAGAATTGTCAGCATTACCTGGCAAGTTTATGAAGGTGCTCCTGGGAGGAGAGCTGCTGTCAGAGATGGTGAAGGGCACAGTGTAGACCTCTGGGGCCAGGTATGGGATGTTCAGTGACAGATTAGTGTGTGTGTCTAAAAATTGAGAAGTCATACAAAACAAAAAATATATTTTTCTTCAACAATATTGCACAATAGAGAAACACATTTTCTCCTTTTATTTGATTGCTGAGGTGCAGGTTGTCATGACAACTCTCGCTGCATGATAACCTATCACAATGGCAAGTGTGTGTGCTATTTGGTACTATAACATATGTATACAATAAAAAGACATTGCTTTCATGATTTCTGTTCACATACTGCTTCAAAATATTTCACAAATTCTAATCTAGCAATAACACACTGAAGCAAAAACACACCAATATAACTGCACAGCTAGAGGCTAATGGAGCTATGGATGGAGTGGTCTGGAGCCTGTGGTTCTTTATCTTATCACTGTGAATCAGCCTAAAATACAAGCCTAGTTGCATGACGTAAAAACCCTGTCCTGTGAAGAGAAGAGCTTTATCAACTATGTTTGAACCCTTATCGGAGAGGCTTTAACTCTGTACTTGCACTTTTGCCATCACTCCCCTTCAAGTTCCATTGGTCCATCAGGGAAACATGGCCTGCTAGCCTTTCAACACAGGCTGTTACTGTTAACATATTTATCTTCTTGGGAGATGGATGTTCCTATCCAGAACTAATCGCCATGGCAGTGACATCAGAAATACTATTAACCGTGTCATACCCAAACTATAGTTAGGTCCAGATGTATTGGACAATGACAGAGTATTTATGATTTTTCTCTTCATACAATTGATTTGAAACAAAACAATGCTGATGCAATCAAGGGAACGCTTATCTTTAAGTTAGGATTCTTCACAAAAAATAGCATTTATTTGACATTACTTCCATGGAAAAGTATATAAATAAATGAAAAAATATAGTAGGAGCATGCTGCCTCATTAATTGAGTTTCTGTATTTAAAATAACTGTCAGTCAAATCATTGAAAGACTTGAGATCTGTGCTGAATGTTCACATGTGCACACACAAACACACAGTTTCCTTTCATAAGAGATAGTGACAAATAATTCATGCACCTCAACAGCAAAATTATATCAGCACAAGTATGCATTTATTTGCACAATCATTACTGTCTGTGACCAGGTGCAAAGCATTCTGGGTGAGTCTCATTTTAGCCTCCATTAGCTTTCAGGAAACCAGTGGTGACGCCAAAGAAATTACACGGAAGATATAATTACAGCTGAGCTCAATCAATACACACAGGAACAGGAGAGTGAAAGGGGAAAAGAACTGAGTTGGAAGTGGGTTTAAACTGTTTGAATGACTTAATGGCAAACGTCATTGCTGTAAATAGTTGGCATTAGATTAATTCAACAGCGCAGCTTACAACTGCAAAGAAAGGAAAGATAACATTTTACCTCCTATTAAAGATAGGAAAAATGATCCAGAAAAAGAGAGAGAACAGGGCAATCTGCCCACTTTCAGGGCCAGATCACTGCACTTTTGGGCTGTTTATAAATGTCAATTTGTTTCAGTCAGGGTAATTCAGAGCATTCACCATGCTGTGGCAGACTAAATGTCCTCTGTCTCAATTTGAAACTCAATTTATAAGTGATGTCACATTACATGACCTAGCTGGATGGCAACAGTTTTGTAGTTTCCAACATATTAACTTCCACCATCCTGCTTCACAGCATCACTTTGACCATTAAGGAGAGCTGATATTTGTTAATGTCTAAACTAATAATATTATCCAGGTCAGTAAGGGATACGGACACTGGGGAGATCCCTGAAAGAAAACCTCAAGGGATTTTTCTCTGGTTTTCTGTTTGCACCACAAACAAGAAAATGCAACTTAACAGCCAACTGGTGCTCAGTAGACCAGTGAAAGTTACTTTGCCAGGTCTCTAAAGCCCAATAAATCCTGTAAAACTGATGTGAGGGACTCTGTTTTATATAGCTGACATGTTATAGAATCACAGTACACGAATATCATCTGGAAGAATTACGACCTACTGATGTTGCTTTGTAAATAACAATATTTGCATCAAAAATTGCTTTTTTATTGGAAATATGAAATATGTATATATAAATACAGTACAGACCAAAAGTTTGACACACTTCCCCATTTGTTTGAATGAGAAGTTGTGTCCAAACTTTTGGTCTGTACTGTATGTGTGTGTATATATGTACATATATATATATATATATATATATATATATATATACATACACACACAGGAACAGTGTGTGTGTGTGTGTGTATATATATATATATATATATATATATATATATATATATATATATATATATATATATATATATATATATATATATATATATATATATACATATATATATATATATATATATATATAAAAATGTTGTAGCCTATGAAAAGAAGGTATATCTTGTTGTTTCTCATAACCTAAATTTCCTTTTTAAATCTGAACAGCAAAGCTTTACTACTTTTGATACATCTGGCATTCAGGATAACAAGTAACGAAGCATTTCAGTTGTTCTTTTGTCACCCATTCTTGCTGTAAATATGGTGCAGAGAGTCCTCAGTGTCATTTTTGGTTTTTAAAAGTCCAGTACCATTCTCCATTAGCCATGCATGCCATGCATGTATTAGGCATAGATAGCGGTTTTGCATTATCAAGTTGAAAAAAGAATTGGAATAGATATCCTCAGGAAAGCACTTGTTCCTCAAAATTCTCAAAGCACTTTAGTGTGTTAACGGTGCAAAAAAGGATTAATGATCTTTGCCAAGGACATTGCTACAACCCCATACCGTAACAGAGCCTGGTTTTGTCTTATAATATTCTGGATGGTTCGTTTCATTTTATTGCCTATTTCTTTAAAAAAAAAGAAAAAAAGAAAAGATACTGACACCAATACTGGGATGCTGATTCATTTGACCAAAACAAAAAGTTGCAATCCAGATTCCTCTGAGACATTAAAACCACCTTTGAATAAACTTAAATTGAACAGTAAGTGTTATCTATGAAAGAAGCTCTGCATCTTAGGGTTTGATGAAAAATTTCCAAAGTAATCCCTTGCCCATGTGGTTAGATCAGTTGTTGATGGATGACAATTGTTCTTGCACTGACAACCTTAGTCTTAGTTCCTTGCCCTTATGCAATGAAAATCCTCCAGATTCCATTAATTATTTAATTATATCATCCAAAATGTTATGCATTTTTTGAAGATATGTCAATAGTTTCCCTTTTTATTTGTTGAAAAAGTGGTAATCTTCTGCCCATCTTTGTACCTCAAAGATACCGCTTTGCACCCAAACATGATTACAATCACCTGTTAACATCACCTGGGATAACTTCATATTTGATCTTCTCTTTCAACTCCTTAGAGCGCTAAACTGCCCACATACCAACACTTTTTGGTTTGTATTTTAAGACCCGAAAAATAAGAATGTATGTATATTACCAGATGAGATCAAGTGGATGATAAAAAAGTCTTATGATTATGTCGTCTGCAAATAAATAAGTCCAAGTTAACTCAAGTATCATTTTTTTATTGTTCCTATTCTACAATAAGGTGCAGTTCCTGCAGCACGGACACTAAATTGTGATACTACCTCCAATAGTCACCAGAACTACGAAATATTTCTTGTACCTATAAATCACCATTTGATACTTTCCTTTTATTTACCTGCTGATCAGGTTAGCATTTCCTCACCATTAATAGGTGTCAGCTTCCAGTTACGTCGAACAGTGGCATCACTGCGGAGAGAGAAATTGAGTCGCCCTCCATGCTGTGGTCCATCGCTGTCGCGTGAAGCAAGTACCAGAGCTTGGTCCTCCCACCGAGGGGTACACAGGTACTTCCAGGAATAGTCTCCAACCAGCACCGGACTATTATCATTTACATCCAGGATATGGACAGTTACCAGGGTGGATGCAGATAAAGAAGAGTTTCCTAAGAGGAACACAAAGGTGTTACAAAGACACAAATAACAAAAAACAAAAAATTATAATGATGATGATGGAAATAATCTTACGCCCATCCACTGCAATGACCTCCATGGTGTAAGTGCTGTTCTCTTCTCTGTCCAAGGCCTGCACCGTCTTTAGTTCACCAGAATATTTCCCTATTGAGAAGTATTTCTTGGTATCCCCTTGAAGGGAATATCTGCACAGAAAATGATATGTAGCTGTAAAATTAAAGACAACAGAAACATATTTTGTTTCTATCAAACTGAATTTGTCACCTTATCGGGTGAGAATCTGGGTCGTAACCTCGGATGGTGGCAATGACCCGGCCTGGTTCCTCCCCTTCTCTGACGGTCACCTCATAATGGCTTTGAGACAGGATAGGGCCCTCATTCACATCATCAATATAAATGGAGACTGTTGCTGTGGAAGCAGGTCCATATCGACCACGGACTAAAGCGACTGGATTCTGTGCACCCAGAACCAGTATGTACTCACTTTCACGCTCAAAGTCCAACACCTGAGAAAACATGCATAAGTCTGTTCAGTCACAGACTGCACCTAGTTTTAGACAAGAGCATTTGCATCCATAGTGACCAAGATAAGAAGGAAGAAACGCAGAAATCACCCAGGTTAAGTTGAAAAATGTTGCTGATTTGAATATGGTGAACTTGTCCTTCTACAAGAAGTTAGTAGTAATCACAACAGTTAATAAAATTAAAAAAAAAAAAAAAAACAACCTCAGAAAGGCAGCAGTCTAATCAAACCAAAGGATGGAGTTGAATTTCCGTGGATTTGATTGTGAAGTCTGCAAACATGGTGCTACATTTGCCAGTAGGAAAGTCTACTGTGTCCACTACACTTCATTTCCAAGAAATCTGGATTTCCTTGGCAAAGTTTAGCTGTATTTCTAATATGATCTGTAGTCATGGGTAAAAGCCGAAGATTTACTGTGTCACAGATGAAACATTTTCCATGATGCTACATGTGAGCAATCACTATGCAGCAACGCCCCCATGCAAGATGGGCAAGTTACTCTTGAAATTACAATGCATCAGTGGAAATTCTTCCTTGGAAAAGGAGAAGAAACATATTATGAACATTCAAAACTAATTTATTTGTAAACCTTAACACTTGTCTCATTGTGGTGAACATTACACATTATATTTGGATCCAGATATATGGATCAAACTTTTGAAGTAGTAGATTTCAGGTGAAAAGACAACCGTCGTCTGATTTAATGAAAATCATACTTTATTAGTTAAACTGTGTTTAAAAAAAAGATTTTTAGTTCAAAATAATCCATATTAAAGAAATCTCAATTGAATTTGATGCCAAGTTGTGTTTCATCTTCACCAAAAATCCTCATCCTGCTCAGGATGATTGCTCCTCTGTTGCTGGGGAGAGGTAATACAAAACCTTGGAGGATAAAAAGAGAGCTGTTTTCTGAATAGAGGTGACGCATCCAACAGGTCAATGTTTACTGCTACGTCAGAGCATGAGTCTCACTAGGACATGACTAGTCAGTCTTTTGAATGACATGTAGGCTATAACACAAAGGCCGGATGTGATGACAATAATTTGGTTTCACTCTGAGTTTGATTTGTGATCCTAAATTGTGAATAGTGTCTCAGTATTCAGTAATTATCACTATAAGTATGACTGTGGCCACTGAACATGCAGCTTATGTGTCTGAGTTTAAAAAGATCTTCAGTAAACTTGCTAAAAGAGTCCGAAGAGGTTTTACTGTTAGTTAAGCAAGTTAGACTGTACAATATACATTTCTTGAAAGTAATCAAATAATGATACAACTGAAAATAAACCAGATTTTTAACATTTAAAGGGGACCTATTATGAAAATCACGTTTTCTCTTGCTTTAACATATATAAGCAACCAAATTGTGCAGTGTCTGTACAGCCGCCCGGATGAGCCATCCAGTATGATGTGACTTCTACGAGCCGTTCAGATTCTGCGCCCGTCGTTAAGTAACGAAAATGCGATTTACATAGGTTGGCCTCCGATGCGTGAAACCACGCCCACAACTAACTCCGCCGGCCAGAGCTTCCGCCATTTTTTCGTAGCGGTGTATCACGTCATTCAGGCAGCCAATCAGCACAGAGCCTCATTATCATAGCTGCCCTGCCCACTCAGAATCCCTCATAGATAATGAGGTTAGGGAATGGGAAGATAAAGACATGGTTTAGAGGCTGAATTTCTAATTTATTTTAGCAAAAAAAATCAAAAGCTTATTTGTAAGACATTCAAGGCCTGTTTAGAATAGGTATTAGATGCCATAATACGTTTAAACAAGTAATTTGTGCTGCATTATTATTTACATTGGTCATTGCATTGGTTCATTATGATACACAGTCAATTAAAGGTCACAACAGGCGGGGGGGCGATGTTGTGCCGTACATGATGCACGTCATAGTTCTGGCTAATTGTAATCGGCATGTTTGTTACAGTATCCCGCCACTACTCTATTTAACTGTGATGAGTGAAGCTGAGGCTCAGTATGGTTGGAGCCCCAGTGGAGTCAGTGGATATGCTCAGCTAACTAGCACTAGCTATCACTATTTTAACACTCTCTATAACAGATATTGCGTCAACATGTAATTTCAATACACAATCACCACACTCATACAAACTGACTAAATGTAGCATTGAACTGCTATTAACAGTCCTACATACTGTAAGCACAAGTGTCCCAGACATAATTAGGATAATAATAGCTGTGTCTATAATCAGTGTTAGCTGTGTCTTTACATGTCTGCAGTCTAATGGCCACAGCTGCAGTGTGTCTTTGCAGCAGTCTGTGAAAGGGGGGGCAGCTGCTGTAATGTTATTCCTCATTACAGTAGTGCTGACTTGAGCCTGTGGTTACTAGTGCAACTGCATTTAGGAGTCCTGAAACCTCTGAGATGTTATCCTGGGAGATAGCCACGGTCCAGCTTTGAGTAAAGGCCTCCTGATGTAGGGTCCCTCTTCCCTCTTCTGGTTTTAAAGTTAGAATATTTTCAAAAACTTTAGTCCTGTTTCAAGGTTGTTTCTATAGTTTCATTTTTATTTGATATAGTTGTATAGGGGAGTTTTTCCTTGCCACTGTTTGGCTTAAGGCTTTTCTCCCACTATGGGAGTTTTTACCTGCCATTGTTTATGTAATAATTGCTCGGGGGTTTATGTTTATGTTTATGTTCATGTTCTGTATCTCTGGAAAGCATCTGAGACAACATCTGTTATATTAGACGCTATATAAATAAAATTGAATTGAATTGAATTGTATTACTTCTGGTAAAATGCTAGATATTCCTGTTTTCTTGTTGATTGCATATTTATCACATGTAGCTTCCTCTAGTCCTCCGTGGTCGCACAATGTAATTACCCACTTGCTTTGTAAAGAGTGTGTAATTTCCAATAATTAAATGTGTCTACTTTGTGGTGCTGGTGTCACACTTTAATTAAGTCAGTCAAGGGATTTGCTTAAGTGCATTTTAGTCAGTGTGGAAGGTTTGAAATTCAAATTTCTATAATAATAAGCTGAATAAACAATACTGCTGGTAATGCTGCAAAGAAAGTTACAGTGATATCTCAGAAGGTCACTACACAGCTACTAAAACAAACACTGCTTGACATCATGAAAAAAGAAACGAACAATATACATATAAGTCCATGTGTGTTAATCTCAAACCGTACATCAAGATCCATTTTTAGCATTTGGACATCTGCTTTATCTCAAATGTGCACGTGCGACTCTCAGTTCAATCAAATTCATTCTTCCACAGAGGGGTTGAAAATAATGGACTGTCTCCTGCCTGGCCCACTTACAAAAAGCAGACCATTTAAGTACACACACACACGCACGCACGCACGCACGCACGCACGCACGCACGCACGCACGCACGCACGCACGCACGCACGCACGCACGCACGCACGCACGCACGCACGCACGCACGCACGCACACTGCAAAGCATCCCTAAAACCCAGAGCTGGATTACGGGAGGCAGGCAAAGGGTGATGCACCCTGAGGGCAGCAGAGATTATTGGGCGAGAGGGTTCCATTGTCATCAGGACTTTTTCTTTTATTCATCTGAAGCATGTGAAGAGGAGGCACGGACATAATGTAATGTTCTTTTCTTCAACCCCCCCAGATGTGAAGACTTTAAAATTGCACCCTCAATATGCAAGCCAACAGTTTATATAAAAACATTGTCATGATGATGGTTGGATTTATGGTTGGACTTATGAGTTGCAAATGGAAAGACATTGAGATGAAAAAAAACAATGATCTAATAGGTTCAATGGCTTAAGGGTTCTGATGTTGTATTTTGTCAAGATCTTCTGTTTTTGTTAGTTTAATCTTGGCATTACTATGCTCTTGGCTTAGTTTCTTGTTCTCTATTCGGGTCTGATTCATTCATGTTTTGTTTTGTTCTTGGTTTTTCATCTACACCTTATTTATAAGTTCCCTCTGTGTGTATATACTAAGGTGTCTTTTACTCAGTGCCAGCTCTCCATCTTTTTTCGGATGTTTTGGCTTTTCTTTGTGCCTGTTTCCTGCCTCTGTTGATGGATTTTGATGTCTTTGGATTAATTGCTATGGCAAAAGCTTTTTTATTTTCTTTTAGTGTGTGTGACAAGTCATTTTAAAGGGGACATATTGTAAAATTGTTGTTTTTTGTGCAATAATAATAATAATTTTTTACATTTTTCATCATAAGCAATCTAAAGAAAACACAGTATTTCGGTCTCAGAAGTGACTACCAAATCAAAAACGTTAACCAGATTTCTTAACTTTATTTCCAGCCACCTTTACAGGATTATGCATTTGCTGCTAAGTGGGTATTGTAAAACTGTTTGCTTCAAATATAGTTAAAGTGAAATGGTTGAAAAGTAAGAAGTATAATATTTTCACAAAGAATGACAAAAAAATGAATCAAGAACTCATTTGTGTGTGTTGTGTTGACCTTCGAGAGCACAAGTGAGACCTCATTGGTCTGCTTGTCCATCACTAACGTAAAGACCTCCTCCTCGTTCCCCGACTCTAAACGGTAGTCCACCTGCCAGCTGTCTCCACCACGAACATCTGCATCCCTCGCCAGCAGAGATGCCACTGTGGTGCCTACCGAGGCATCTTCTGGCACATGAAAGGGTCCATACTGATGGAGGGGGGACAGAAAGCAGATGATCACTGAGCAGACACCACTCATTTGACACACTATGAGCCTCTGACCCCTATATGCTTTGCCAGAGAGCTGTTTATATGGCAGTTTGCATCACCAATAAAACTCGGATATGACTGTCCAATTTTCTTTTGTAATGAAATGTGACTACATGTGAGAGTATGTTTCCCCCCCTCTTTGCCTCCTGGTGTTAGCTGACCTTTATTCACCAGCCTCCGTGTGTTTAGACGGCCACTCAAAGACGTCCTCCAGTAAAGCAGCTGTGTCTGTGATCTGGCTGCCCCCAATCACAGCCTTGCCGAAGCCAGTCCTGTCACCACTCACCTCCCACATCTCCCCTCCCCGCAGCACTGCCTTCACATTGCCATGGAAAATGCTGCTCTCCTCAGGCGTGACCTGTTCAAGAGCATTTTCCACCTTGGTGTTTGTATGTGTATGAATGTGGCTGTGGCAACCATTATCAGGGCAAAGGTTTATTTGTTTTTAACAGCTTGAAATTGGAAATTTGGGAGTATTTTCAATGGGGTAAATGTTTTAAAATATATGATACAGTATAAGATGTTTATAAAATTGGTGTTCCTTTAATTTGGCGGGACAATAGACTGTATAAAGGAAGTTGATGTAGCACCTCTGATCAACCCTTTATTAGTGAGGCACCAGTGAAACTGCGAGTTTAACCTAATTGGAGCAATATACATCTCCTTGAGGCTTAGTACACTCTTTCAGCATCTGTGGTCTGAGAGGATCTAAAGACTGCTTCCCAATTATCACAATGTTAAAACTCTCACCAGATTATTCCCTGCCCTCATGACCTCTCCATTCTCCAATTTAACTAGAGTGGATCTAATGTGTTTTTGTTTTGGAGTTTAGTCGTGACACATTTGTCTCACTTTGCATTGGCCTCACTTTTCAGACAAGGTGCCTGCATCTATTTCATTTTATGAAGATTTTTGGACAAGCACACTTGAGCTGCACAAACAGTATCCACTCTTTCTCAAAATAAGATTCTTTCACAACTGATGATGTCTGTGCAGTCTTTCAGAATCCCTGATCTGGTCCCTGGTCAGAACATCTAGAGACTGCTTCCCAATTATCACAGTATTACAGCTCTTGCAACACAATTCCCTGCTCTCATGACTCCTCTCCTCTATTATGCCATGCCTGTGGGCAGAAGTGAAGGGATTTCCTATAACCATCTGTTATTTTTCCTTTTTTAGTAACATATTGGATCTTTCTTTTAAGCAGTTCCAAACCGAGGGAAACTACTGCACAATTTCATGCTGTTCAAAACAGCAGAATCAGGGATGCCTTGCTTCTATTGATCCCATTGAGAATTTTTTACTTTTGTGTAAATTGGATGTCAGTGGAGTAAAAAAAAATATAACAATAAATATATACACTCACTGGTCACTTTATTTGGTACACCTGTCCAAGTGCTTGTTAATGCAAATTTCTAATCAGCCAATCACAGGCTACTTCCAGCAGGATAACGCGGCATGTCAAAAAGCGCTAATCATCTCAGACTGGTTTCTTGAACATGACAATGAGTTCCCTGTACTCAAATGTACGGTGGCCGAGACCCGCCATTGCTGAAAATTAAAGAAACGCTGCAAATAAAAAGAAACGCCGCTGCAAATAAAAAAAAAACGACGCAAATAAAAAAGCCACAACGGAAGTGAATTACCGGGGACTACTTTTCTGATGCACCGGTGTTTTTTACGTGAGAGGAGAAGAAGAAGACGAATAGGACGTAAGTGAAAAGGAAGAAATAAGAAGAGCGAGGAATAAGAAGAACAACGAACGCGAAAATAAGTGAAAAGGTTAGTGTTCAATGTCGCTACGTGTCATTTTTAATGTGCAACACCGGTGCATCGGCAAAAATAGTCCCCGGTAATTCACTTCCGTTGTGGCTTTTTTTTTGCGTCGTTTTTTTATTTTATTTGCAGCAGGGTTTCTTTTATTTGCAGCGGGGTTTCTTTATATTTGCAGCATTTCTTTTATTTGCAGCGGCGTTTGTTTCTGTTTGCAGCGTTACTTTTATTTTCAGCAATGGCGGGTCTCGGCCACCGTACAAATGGCCTCCACAGTCACCAGATCTCAATCCAATAGAGCACTTTTGGGATGTCTTGGAAAGGGATGGACGCATCATGGATGTGCAGCCGACAAATCTACAGCAACTGGGTGATGCTATCGTATCAATATGGACCAAACTCTGAGGAATGTTTTCAGTACCTTGTTGAATGTATGCTACAAAGGATTAAGGCAGTTCTGAAGGCAAAAGGGGGTCCAACCCAGTACCGGCAAGGTTTACCTAATAAAGTGGTCGGGGAGTGTAGAATGACCTATGTCAGGAATATTTATAAGATTGCAATTGTACAAAATTGTTCAAGTTGATTTTTCTAGTGGAATCTTATCTCTGCTGAAAGCTTTTTGACCACTGAAAATACTGTTTACTTAGAATACCATGAACTATAAGCCCAAGATTAGTTGCCATATCTTGTTTCCTCCAAGGAAAATTAAAGGAGCTTGAGGCTCCTTTTAAGAAATTAGACTCTCTAGCGCCACCCTTCGCCACGACGGCCGCCGGGGGTACTGCAGCCAACAGCGAAGCCGGCACGGGGGAACACGCATGCAGCGTCAAGTGACGTCACATCCGCAGGACAGCGCGGGAAAAGCGGCCCCAGCCTTGCAGCACATTTTGCAGCACACAGCCTGTTCAAGGCAACGGAGAGATACACTAGAGGGCTCATTCTTTTTGGTTTGGAACGCTTCATCTGACATTATTACCAGAAAAATTTAAACGTATACAATTTTTTTTTCATAAATCCAGCCTCAAGCTCCTTTAAATAATGATGATATTTACTCTTCCTTTTTCAAAACATATTGTTTATGAATGAGCATTTGTCAAAGCTGTGTCTTAATTCTTGCATGTGTTTGTCCATTTGGACTTGTGCTGTGGTACCTCATGTTGAGAGAAGACCGGTGGGTTGTTGTTTTCATCCTGCACCGTCACAACCACCGTGCACGAACTGTTTAGACCTGCCAGGGACATCATCACAGCTTCTGTTAGTGACTCAGAGTGAGTCCTTCGCACAGATAAAATATGCTGAAGGAACACAATAAGCACCTCCGCTTGCTTCCATCTGAACCTGAGGGCCTGACTCATGCAAACCCGAACATCAGTCACCCTAGGCTGGCATGTTCATATCCGGTTGAACCCAGTCCATCACGGAAACTATACTGCTGCACCAGCTCATCAGTTGGCTGCAGTAGTCGTAGTAATTTTTTCATTTTGTTTATCTATGAAACAATAACTCTTTTCTAACTATTTTTATCACTGCTCTATTTGACTACAGGTAACAGTCTACATGACAGCTATTTACAAAGGAATAAATGCAGACCCTTATACAGTGATGTTTAACTTAATCTGTTTGGGTTATGCTTTGACCAACTTTTTAAACTTCAAATTACCTTCATTTTTCTCTCATGAATCTATATTAGGGAGAAAAACCAAATACTGGAGTCAAGGTGGAATTAATTATTATTATGCTCCTCGAAAGAGGGTGGGTCAGATTTACAATAGTCATCTCAATTAGTGGTTACTTTCAAGTGTTTAGAGATCAATTGCTAGATTTGTTTTGCAAACATCAATTTTTACACTTGGTTAAAACAGTTTTATGGGCCTAGCCTGATCTTTGAAAGTTAAAAAGTTAAATCTCTCTTCATCGTTGATGGAGTTGATGGATCTCCAAAACATGTCCAGATATCATAAATTGACCTACTTTCTGCTCAAATGGCTGTAAATAATGGTTGGGATTCACTTTCTATCATAAAAATAAAAATAAAGGAAGTATCTTTGACTTATTGTAGAAAACATAATTTGTAAGATGTTTATTCAGCAACTACAGATTTAGTGATAAAGACTCACAAACGCCATATCAGCCATCTCTAAAGGTCTGTTAGTCCCATTGTAATATTCTTCAACAAATAAAAAAGCAATGCAAGTTAAGTAACCCAGCTGTTTTTACATGACTATATTAAAACATATTCACCTTTGGCATCCTCAGCAGTGATGGTCAGGGTGTACTGTGGCGCTGTGCCCTCCATGCTGTCTGCTTGGACAGAGATGACGCCTGAGTCCCGGTCCACTCTGAAAAGTGCACGAGGACTCTCTGGGATTTGCCCGAATAAACGGTAGAATATCCGGACATTATCTGTCTTGGGATCATCATTATCGGCTGCCTGCACAGTCAGGATTTCTGTTCCTGGGATAAGACAGTAGAAAAGAGCAATAAATGTAGGCTGTGTTAAAGATAAGATAAGGGTCTTTACATAATTAGTCTTTTTTTTTTTTTTATTTGTGAGATAAAGCTAGATACTTTTCCCCACATGATTTGCAATTTTTAAATGAGGATTTAAAAAAAGAATGGTTTGGTGATATGTTTGCTGTAATACTGGTGGCACCTTTTCTTGGCTTTTATAATAAAGCCAAAGAACCTGAGATGTTAAACTATTGAGATTTAAGGTGATTGAAGTCTTGGGATTAATAAAAAGTATGGATCTACAACCTTTTCTGTCACCACCTCTCTTAAAGCAGTTTAAAGATTTTGTCTGTTGCAGTCTCTTGCATACTGAAAAGCAATATGGGAGGAAGAATAAAACAGCTCTCGCCTTTAATCCCCACTCAGGGATTCCATTTAGATTAACAGATTGTCCTTGCTAATTCATTTCCCAGATTCAATTTGTCTTAAAAGCATCAACAAAAAAGGCTTTTATGCTGGGACCTCATATGTCGCAGTACACCACGTGCTTTCTACAAGCAGAGGGAGGTGTGAGGGTGTTTTCCCTGCATCCTGGCAAAAATCCCAAAATGCTTTCACAAAAGGCATCTGGAACGCTCAGTGCTTTCATCATTGTGACGGCACTTCCAGACTGTGTTCCCCCTACAGAGTTGTAAAATCACGTTCCCAATACAAGTTAATTCTCACAAGATATCAATCTATTCCGTTGTATTTTTATATGATAATCCCTTCATTTTCCGATAAATTCATCTTTAAAAACATTTTAAGTTAGAGATTCTGACTAGGAATGAATGGATGAATAAATAAAATAAATATAAACAGTGGAATGGTTTTTCAATAGTTTGATTCCCTTAATTAATTGAACACAGCAGGCAACAAATCCAACATGTCAAAAGCTAAAACTGAGGAATTGCTGTTCAGATAAGAACACTATCTTCATATTGCAGCTCTCCTTTAAACAACACTGTAGGAGAGATCTGTGATAGACTGGTGACCTCTCCCAGAGTGCACTCCAGCTCTGCTCTGAGGACAGTTTGGAGCGGCTCCAGCCATGCTCATGACCCTGATTAGAAGGGAGTGGGAGGAGAAAATGGATGCATGGAAGGATGGCTGAATAAGGGAACTGAGAAAGACCAAATGCCACAGTTCTAAATGTCACTCAGATTGCCACTTTTGTTTGACATAAGATTTTAGTTTCAGTTCAACAGTTCAAAGCATGTTGTAGGGCAGGGATAGGCAACCCTGGTCCTCGCATACCACTGCCCTGCATGTTTTAGATGTTCCCCTGCTTTAGCACACCCTGAAACAAGTGAATGTGTTAATAACACAGTTGAACAGACCTTGATGACAAGCTGATGATGAATGATTAAAGTGAATCAGATGTGTTGATGGAAGGAAACATCTGAAACATGCAGGACAGTGGCACTCTGGGACCAGGATCACCTATCCCTGTTGTAGGGTGTACAGAAATTGGTTTGGTATAGTTTTGCTGAAATAAGCAAGACTTTCTTCCGGATAGTTACGTTTCCATTACACGTCTGAGCAAAAGAAAATCAAATCTCTGAAAGTTCGATAAAGGTAGCACTGCAGGAGGTCTGTGTTTCCACTGAACGGTGCTTTTTTAAATAGGCTTAATTCTTGTAACTCTGCATATCTCTTCAAAACAACAAAAAATAATACGTCAAAGAAAATGTACAAAAACATGTTTAGTCTTTGACAAATTATTGAAATTGCTGCTAATTGATGAAAAATCCCCTCCTGGAAGTGAAAAAGGTTTTTTTCTATATCTGGTTTTGCACAAATCTAGGGGTAATGGAAATGCACCTGATGACTGCTTAAGCAACTCCAACACCTGCCCATTTATTTTTTTAATGGCACTAAGATACCCATTCATATATAATACTAAACCCTCTTTCCAGTTGTGAGCTGATAACATGCCAGAGGATTTCTTTCCTCCTTAGCGCAGAGGGCGTATTTACATTATTTTCAAAAGATAAGCTCGATTTTTGATTAATCAGAGCATTGCTCATCTTTAGTCTATCTTAAAAGAGCTTAAACCAAGCTAAGGAGTCAAAGCTGAAATAGTAGAATATCCAGAGTTTCCATCCATCCATCCCTCCCTCCATCCATCCATCCATCATCCATCCATCCATCCATCCATCCATCCATCCATCCATCCATCCATCCATCCATCCATCCATCCATCCATCCATCCATCCATCCATCCATCCATCCATCCATCCATCCATCCAGATTTGTATCACAGAACAAACATCCTAAGCAGAGAAACCCAGGCTTCCCTTTTGCCAGTGAATTCCTCCAGCATGTCCTGGGGGATACCAAGAAGTTTCCAGGCCAGTTGCGAGATATAATCCCTCAAGAATATTTGCCATGGGGCCTGAGGCCTCCTCTCATTTGAACACACCCCAAAAGAGACATCTTAACCAGATGCCCAAACCAAGATTTTGTAATAATGTTTTCTTTCCATTATGGTACATTTACTTCTCTTTGTGGATAAACAACTGACTCTGAGAAGATGCAATGATTACGGACCCACATCTATCATCATTCAATGTCGGTTCCTTGCCTACAGAGATTTTTTTTTAAAAGATCACTGAAGAAAATGGATGGATGAAATTATCGCTTTACTTTTTTGGCCAGTGATAATAATATCATGGATTATATTCTACGTTTTTATTTCAATTTGAAAAATACTATATTTTTTCTGAGCTCCATTTTATGGAAATATATCTGGTAAATGAGGAATTTGGTTATATTGGATGCTTACTGTATACAATTGATTCATTAGGAAATAGCCCTGTCTAATTAGTTTTTAATGTATTTTTACCTCTTTATATATTAAGATAATGGTAGCCTATTGCTTTATTTTCTAGTTTTATTCCATGTGGGAGTGTTCCATGGGATGCAGCAAATAAAGCTTTGGAGGTGGGACGCTTCTATTTGACTCATTTGTTTATGTAACTGGAGTTAGGCTTACAGCTGAATTGTGTTGTAAATCTACAAAGAGAGCTGCACAGTAAGAAGACTGTACACAGCTGGCCAAACAATGCCATGGCACAAAGCTACATCTATAACATGGATGAACCACATTCCAAGTATGTCAAACCGAAAGACACAACATTTTCCCAGGGTAAAGCGTCAAAGTTGTAGAACTTCTTGTATAGGCTCACGCTCAACGCATTCTAGTAGATCATCAGTGGCACAAGCAAAGTCCAAGGTGGAAGCTGCTTGTGCATGGGTAGCATTTGCAGAGAGAGAGGTATAAAAGGGTATAAAAGCAAAACTGGAAGCCAAGTTGGAAATCCTAAATCTCGAAAATGAGGCTGCCCAGACAAGTTTTGGAAGCAGTGGCAGAGCTAAAGGGTGAGGAAATATATAGCAGGAGGAACCTCCCATCTATGATGCAAAACGCACATGAACAAGTGAATGATTACATCAGTGATCAAAATGCTCACTTCAAGCAGCAGTCTGATTCAGGCAACTTGCCCCAGCTTTGCCATGTCCATGATAACCGAAGACTCTGAATGGCTTGTCTGAGAAATGTTTGGACACTGTGGAAGATTTTGGTTGAGGACTTGTAATAGAGCCTCAATATTCTTAAGGGTTGTGTGTGTCATATGTTGAAAACTTAGAGGGAAAGGAGAATGGCAAAAAATGTCAGATCTCCCACATGAACGACAAAGAACATCCCCACCCTTCACTCACACTGGGTTGGATGTCTTTGGTTCCTGGTTCATGACAGCCAGGTGTACTAGAGAAGGCCTGGCTCCCAGTAAATGCTGGGCAGTACCCTACATGCTTCAGCAAATGTGCTCTCCATATAAAAGTGATTGAGTCCTTAGATACTTTTTTCTTGAAAAATTCCTTGGGAAGACACTTTTTATATCCGTGGCCCTTCCAAACAGCTCTACTCTGACTGTGGAACCAATTTCGTTAGTGCTTGCAAAGAAGTGGAGTTTCACAAGGTGCTAAAGGAATCACAAATCCAAAGGTATTCCAACAGACAAGGATGCACATGGCATTTCAATCCACCTCACTCCTCGTACATGTCCAGTCTCCCCCATCAGCCCCCACTTAGCACCCCAACATGACCAGAACTAGGAGGTCCCCCGACCCGGTTGCCGGCAAAAGACACCACATCCACATAAGCACCCCACACCCCCAACAGACACACCAGCGAGACAGCCTAGGCACTACCCACCTCTCCTCGCCAGCCCCCGAGACCTCTCCACCCCACAACGAAACCATCCCTGTGACCCCTGCAAAACCTGGCCCAGCACAGGCAGACCCCGCCAGGCAGTGGAGACATCCCAGCAGCGACAAAGAGCAACGGGAGGCACCCGAGCCAAACCTCGAGCAACGCCACCAAGGGCCCGGACACTCATGCCAGCACGGCACCCCAATACATTAGTAGAGCAGGATTTATCCAACTTATATTTAATTAAGATTCAAATTCAAGTTACATTTGGAAAAATATTTTATTGAAATTGTGTAACTCACCCCGAGGAGCCAGTTCCTTGACCACAGTGTGGTACTGTGCCTGTGGAAAAGTGGGTCTGTTGTCATTGGCGTCCCCCACCATCACCCTCAACTCCACAGGCTTGGCGATCTCTCTGCCATCTGGACGCTCAACCACAATACTGATTTGAAACTGATGAGGGGAAAAATAGCATACAGTAATATTTATCTCCATGCACTTTAATGGTGGAGTGAAGAAAATTAATGTTGGTTCCTCCTATTTATAGTATTGTAATTAATTTAAAGTTCCCTTAATACAGGTCAAATTACTGAGCTGACCACTGCATGATGGCTTCTTGTGGCAAGTTCTCAAGTTATGAAAAGGATGAATGAATAAATAGGCACTTCTTGCAACTCTGGGGATACAAAGCATACTACTATGGTGCACAACTATAACTTAAGAAATCTCATCTGTTCCCTTTTCTGTTAAGAATACATTAAACTAAACCCACAAGGAATCAGATGGATAAAGCCTTTTCCATTTTCCACTAAACGTACACTGCATAAGACGTAACACAAAGCATCAGAAAGGTGTGTTCACTCACATCCACTGATATAACTGTTTTCTTTGGCCATTTGAGCATTTGTGCCCGAATGTACCGCTCACTGGCCCATTCAAAGCTCTCAAGAGCCTAAGTGGCAAATGAAGAGTACAGTGCAAACAAATGGATTTTAATTTGTAATCCTAATCCACAGGATGATTTGGAAGTGGTCTGGATTTAAAATGAACCCTTTCCCCCTACAATTTTGCCATAATAAAATAATTCCTTGCCACAGGCAATGTATAATCAAGGAACAAAGTTGCCCTCTTAAGGTGTTGTTTTTTTTTTCCTTCATTAACTCTGTTCAGTTCAAAAATAGAAATGTCCTTAGTGCTCAGCTTTGTGGCAATAATATGCATCAGGGTCCCTTCAAGTGAAAAGAGGGTGTAATATAAAGAGAGTTGATTAAAGTAGGCTTTTAATTA
Source organism: Cololabis saira (assembly GCF_033807715.1). Classification (NCBI taxonomy): domain Eukaryota; kingdom Metazoa; phylum Chordata; class Actinopteri; order Beloniformes; family Belonidae; genus Cololabis; species Cololabis saira. The sequence goes on along the minus strand of NC_084588.1, from coordinate 26,494,850 downwards.
GATATGAAAGACACAAAATAATCAGCTTTTAGGTCAGTGAACTTTACATTAGGTTGGGAATAATATCACGTGTGAAATGAACCCCTTCATAGATAGAAATAATGAATTCCGTTTTTCCTAAAGTCTCTGTTAAGCATATACCGTCTAGCCCTTTCTTTCAAACAGAGCGAAGTAAGGATTTATTGCATGTCAAAGGAGATGTTGTGATTGCAGTTGCAGTACAGACCTGGTCTTGTGTCTCTCTGTCTAGAGGAGCGTTGAGATAAATGACTCCTTCTCTGCTGATTGTGAAGAGCATCTCTGGAAACTCCCCCTCCAGACTGTACTCTGCCTGGCTTCCACTCCATTTCACCTGATTCATGACACACATTCATACAACATTTTGATGCGGTTAACGTGTGCAACGTCTCACGTATCTAAATGTGCTGAGCCAATATAGAAAGCTTTGCAACCAAAGGTGTTGAAGGTTTTAGTGCCGAGCTAAGCTTCCCGTTGTTTGCATAACAAGGAGCTGACCAAAGTCTGTGACAAGGATGGGAAACAGAACACAGAGTAAAAACTAACAATGCAGGCTTAAGGGGATTTTCCACTCTGCTTTACAACCCTTGACAGAAGCCTGTGTGGAACATCTGAAAAGGGCCTAGTAGCCATCACACAGCACCCAACAAGGGCAGGAGCCCGACATAACACAGCTGAGGCACACTCCGGGCATGTGTATCTCCACAGCTCACTGTCTCGCGTCATCCCTCCCAGTTTTGGATGTTTTGGATACAGCTTCCCTAATGTAAGGCTTTTATTTAAACAAAGGCGCTCCACACATCTGGGCACCTCTTAGTGATATGGTGTTTCCAAACCTTAGAACTAAAGAAATAAGATTAATGCTCACTGACTAAATAAAGTTATACACATGGAATCATCTGTTTTGGCTTTGTTTGTGTTCAAGCTTGCAGAGCACGTTTTGTCTCCCCTGGTAGCTTGTGTTTGAGCCCTGTCAGGCATACACTGTCTGTGCAGGAGTAATTCCCGAGCACTGATGTCTGCTGTGGGCTGCTGAACTATAGAAAGCAGTACGATAAACTTACTTTAAAAAAAAGGAAGCTGTTTAATATATCGGAGCAGAAACAAAAAAATGCATTAGTTACTGAAGAAAACAAAAATTATATGCACACTTTTTGGTAATCACACACTGATGAGTATTCATTGTTCCTTTTCACTGATAACATGCTAGTCTTTCTCATTTTTGTCATATAGAACCCAGGATGCCATGGAAAGCTGGTTTGTAGACTGAATCGACCATTTAATAATGTGTCCACTGTCTTTCTGGCCATCTGAGAAGCTCATGACCAGGGAATTCAGTGGCATTTCTGCACAGAGTTGATATATGACTCCTGCCTTATACTTTTAAGTTACTGTTCTGTTTGGATGCCATTATGCCTTAGGGCTTGAAGGTCACATACTGTAAAAGAGGTTTCTCACCTTGACCTTTACAAACTGACATTTGTTGTTTGGAATTTTCCATTGAGTATTTTTTTTTTAAAAGGAGATTCTTTGATGGGACAACCAAGTAATTACCTATAGACCATAGTTGACCAGATGAAACCTTTGGTGAACGTTCATTTTATCTAATCCTTACACCCACACCAGTTAGTCTGCTGAATGGAGAGTCATCCAGAGAAAATCCACACAGACACTTGAAGAACATACAAACTCCACTCAGACGTAGTTTCCAGCCTTGATTATTACTGAAAATTCTCAGTTTTTTTTCTTTCCTTACCTGTATTTTAGTGTGTTGTTGCCATCAAATTCTAGTTTGAAAAAGATGAAGTGTTCCACTAAACTATGCCACATACAAGTATTTGCCTTTTACTTGTGTTTTGTCATAGAAAGATCAAAATTGATCAATAAATGACAGACCTGGGTTCTTGTTACATTTTAGGAAAAAGATCTAACCTTTTTTTTTTCTCTAAATAAACTCAGTAGGTGACAGCAAGGGGACCAGAAGTAGACAAGTAAGAAACTCAAACCTATGGCAACCATGGGGGACCAGAGGAAGGAAAGGAGCTCCCTCGCCAGCAAGCCCCACCCCTGCCCAGGAGGCAACAGAGGGAAGCCCCGGGTGAAGCACCCATGACTACGGAAGAAGGCAACCAAGGAACCAACGGCAATGGACCAGGACCCTCTCTGGCACCAGCCGGCACAGGCTGACCACAGGGCCAAGAGAACCACACCCTCTAGGGCCATACCCCCCCACCCGGCAAAAGGCCAGCCTGCCTGGAGAGACAGGGTCACCCCCAACACCTGACGCCGGCAGGCCAGCACCTGCCCCAATGCCCAATCTGGAAACCTCAGAGCCAAAGGCTTGCCCAGCTGCAAGGGCAGCGGGGGGAAGCGGAGATGGACACAGAGCACGAGAAACGAGGGCAAGGCGAGTCGAGTCGAGTCGAGACGAGGCATGGCAAGTCGAGTCGGGCTGAGTAGGTACTAGTGTAAAAGTGCCATAACATACACTCACTGACAAAGACATGGACAATTATTCTTTCATCACTCACATCTCCCACTAGAGGCCCGACACAAACCACCAGCCTCCCACAGGTAGCACAGCACCTTCCCTGGTACTCCTGCCTGAGACCGAATCATTTGCGAGAAAGATGGGTGTAAGAAGACCTCCCTCCTGCCCCCTGGTGATGAGTATGTGTGGGTGTGACTAATGCAGTTAAAAAGAATGAGGAGGGGCAGTGGACAGGCCACCATGTGGCTATCCCAATAGCCACATTTGACAGTGTCCCCCCTTCCGAATACCCTATGTGCAAGTATGCTTGTGAGGTGTACATCTGTTGAATGTAAAGATGTCTAAGACATAATTAAAACTGAGGGGCAGGCAGTCTCGGGACATGTGAGACAGCCTCCCCCACATCCCGGACCACGCAACCCCTCTGGGTCCTAAGTGAATGTGTGCAGGGGTCATGTAAAGGAGCAGGAGCAGGAGGGCAAGAGGATAGGAGGCAAGGCCAGCTGGTGCTGGCCATGATAGGCACACACCACAGACCTCCGCTGGACGGGAGGACCCTGTCCACCAAGCCCAGGTCTAGCGCCACGCTGTACCCCAAGGAGTCACCCCCCTGCTGCCAGAGCACTCAGTGCAGGACATGGTACAAACAGACCTCCATTCATACCCACGACAGAGAACATATAAGCCCAAGAATGAGTCACACAGCCACAAGCACCCTCCGATGGGTTCTGGTTCCAGTGTGAATGGTTGGATTTCTGGACATGTCATTGTTAAAAGCATATGCCATATATGAAAGTTTTGTTTATTGTGGCTTGGTTTGGTGCTCTGTGTTTTCTTCCTGACCTGGCAGTAGTTGTGCATGGGTAAGATGGGTGTGAAGCAAATGTAGAAATACCCTAATGGCTGGAAATGAACATCTGATATCCACATTAAAGATCTAGCAAGTATTCAAGTGAATCTGTTCTTCCCTATATAGCAAAATTAATGGCGCTTTTCCACTAGCTCGGCTCGCTTCAACTCGGTTTGGCACTTTTCCACTAGGGGTCTACCCGTGCCGAGTAGATACATTTTCTGTAACTATTCTGCCGAGGTTTTAAGCGGGCTGAGTCGGGCCGTATCTGACGTCATCACACTACATGCAACCGATTGGTCAGGGGGTTGGCCAGTCAGACGTCTGAGTCAGGATGTGGACATCATTTGAAGAGCGACTAAGACGGCGGCTTCTTGGTCATTTTATTTGACAGGCAATGGCAGTGCAAAAATCTGTTCTGTGGTCCAACTCTGAGGTGCAGATGTTCATAAACCTGGTGACTGAGGAGAGCAGTCAAAGGGATCTAGACGGGGCAATAAGGAATGAAAAGATCTACCAGGAGCATTCTCAATCCATAGCTGCTCACGGCTAACAACTGACTTTTCAGCAGCGCCGAGACAAGCTAAAAAATAATTAAAAATCCTCGCCGCTTGAAGCGTTGTCTCACTCATCATTTCCTCCATATTCTACATCTTTGGTGTTGTTTCCTTTTTCGTTTGTATCACACGATCAAGTAGGTCACAGCTGCTTTGCTCCAACATCGCCTACTTCTGCTCCCGGTACTGGATTGTAATGGAAAAGAAACTAGGCCAAGTTGAGTCGAACCGAGTTGAGATGAGTAGAGCCGAGTAGGTACTAGTGGAAAATCGCCATAAGTTTCAGTAGTTGCTACAAAAGATGCATGATAACTCCACTTCCATGTTTAACAGTTGCTCCATAAAAGCCTCTGCTCTCTTCAAAAGCTACTGTACATATTACAGTGAAAGAGCTCTATGTTCAGTGACTCTTGTGACTGACATAGTGGTGCAGATGTTGCTCTGCACACACTGTTTAAACACTTGAACAGTCAAACTAGGAGATTTTTTTAAACAGTTCTACAAGCACTTTTGTCACAGAGATGTCTTGTTGCTGCAGACATCAACTTGAGACATCAACTCTACATTCCCTCGGTAATGTTTCTTATAACGAACATGGCAAAACAATTACCTTAAATACTTTTTTCTATCCTTCTATAGTCCTCACTTGCCCTGTGAGCCATGTGGCTTTTCAGAGTGCTGAGCTTGTGCTAGAAAGAAAATGATGAGTTCGTGGAGTCATTGTCTTAAATATGCATTTCTCATCTATCCTCAACAATGACTGTTTATAAGAAGCAGCCACACAAAAGGTCAACTGCGTAAAAGTTACCAGAACGCTCAAATATCTTGGTGTGCACAAATATTTTTCACCATTCTCCTTTCCTCTTTTTAAAAACCTTTAAAAACTATGACCTGAAAGAAGCTAAACGTTCCTACAAAACCTGAAATGCAATGATGCAATGATGATTTCTAACAATTCCTCACTGCATGGAACTTTCATATGACAAGGTCATTTGCTGAATCGTTCACTGAATTGTTATCCGTTGAATAATTTGGCTTCGATGGTAATCGATCACTTTTTATGACTATGTTGAAACAAGTTTCATCAACACTGATTATGAGGCCATGAGGCTCACACTAATTCTTCAAATAATAATTACATGATCCCCTGCTATAAAAAATTACAACCCACTCCACTCAGGAGCCTTCACTCATCATTTACAGGCGAGGGGTCTCTCACCTATTCTTGTGTTCAATAGGTCATTCAGCCGAGTTCAAGTACAGTACAGACCAAAGGTTTAGACACACCTTTTCATTCAAACAAATGGGGAAGTGTGTCCACACTTTTGGTCTGTACTGTATGTCAACTGATTGCATTATATAATCCAAGTTTTAGACCGTCGGAAACGTGCTGCAGACAACAGACAGATAACAGAAAGTAACCTCCATACCTCCAATGACGTAGGAGTTCTGATTACAAATGCCAGGGTTTCATTTTTTAATATACAGCCAGAGGCCTCTTTCATTAGATTTGCTGAATGAAAGAAACTATTCAGATATTTAAGGGCTTTTTCTATAGGGGGGATGACATTTATGTATTTACATCTGCACAAGTGCAAAGAAACTACAGTCCATGAAGCCGGACCATGGACAATGTCATCATGCAAATGATAGCATTTGTCCCAGAAGACTGGATGTGTGGCCATAACTGCTCCATTTATGATAAACAGTGAGGGAGGTGGGATGTTCCTTGAGCAAGACTAACTCTGCATGTGTCATAACAGCGGTTGGTCCCACCTCCCACTGAGAACAGCATTACTATCACCCTGTGTGGGCGAAATGAGGCATTCCCCAAGCCAACGAAAAGCCAAGTGAATCTGTTTTATTATGTGATTTAGATACTGGATGAGGATGGATCACGGAAGGGAAACTGTAACCAAATGATTTTTCAAGTAGATGAGCAAACGAACAACAAACGGCTCTTCAAACATTGTTTTCGTTTGCAACTAATATTAATACACAGAAGAAATCTGCTCTTTCCAGACTGCCTAAGGTTTTGGATTTGATTAATAGCTTTGAAAATATTAGAAAAAAACTAGAAATGATAAATAAAATGTGCCTACTCTTGTGAATCCACACATTTTCAGTGGGTGGAAGAGAATGGTAGAACCAAAGAGACAAGAGGCTGAGGGCGAGCGTGGGCGAGGTGGGAAAAACAGTAGGAGGGGGATGTTTTGCAGTGCACCTTGTGGCTATCAGAGTTTGCACAATACATTTCATTCAGCGTCTGAATCAGATCTACACTCTTCTTTGTTTTCACAGTTCTCAGAAGTGAATGAAAGAAAAAATATTTCAGTGCTGAAAGACAATGGAAGAATCTAATTAACTACAGCTCCAGGTGATTTTTTTTTGTCATGTCTTATCACATATTTAAAGTTATTTATAACCATGGAGCTGATATGACTAAGACTATGACAAGCTAAAAGTAAAATAAAACCAGATAAAACCAGTAGACATGAGGACAGTGAACCTTTACACTTTTTGCATTGCTGTACAAAGAAAAGGAAAAAAAACTGACTTGCACCTATGCCCAGGTATCCTTAGGTGATTGTATGAATAGAGGGAGAGATGATGTTATTTCAAACAATGAATTTCACATTTACATTTTATGATCTAAGAATGTCACCATTTCCGTAAAATATCACCAATGATACAGTATTCCTAGGGTTTGCTCTTTCACTGAGCACAAATACTTCATTATCAACTAATTTGTAAAAATCAGAAATTAGTTGAGGGGTGGCATACGCTGCAAGTCTGAAATGAGAGAAACACAGGAAAACACACAACGGACACACAAGCCTTGGGAATCTGTAAGAGAGAAAACAAACAAACAGAAACGGGAACAGCCAGAGACACAAATGACAAATCAGGACTAGGCTACTGCGATTATCTGTCCCCAAAACTGTGGGGTGAGTATGCAGGTGAGTGAGCAGGTGTGTACATTATGTCTGTGTAATTGTGCGTGTGCAAAGTGGGGATCCAGCAAGGATCCTTCTGTGTGGAGTCTGCATGTTCTCCCTGTGCTTGCGTGGGTTTCTTCGCACCATCCAAACTGTGTCTGTGTGTGTGTGGACAATGGACTGCCAATCTGTTCAGGACGTGCCCCTACTTTTCACATCTTCACTTTTTTTTCTGTCCTATAGACAGCCAACATAGGCTCCAGGAGACCCTGTGACCCGAATAGGATGGATGAAGAAAGGATTCAAATGTTGTACTTCCATTGAGTTGGTTTTATTTTTTATTGCTCTTTGTGAGTGAGAAAATCAGTGAGCAAAGTGAAACCACTTTTTCCCCAAACGTTTTGCTTTAGCCGATGACGGTGATCAGGTGTGCTGCCTCACCTGTGATATGGGAATGGGATAAGGGCCTGGGAGATTCTCCTGAAGTCTCACAGGGTCTGGTGACGCCCACGTGTTTCCAGTCACCTCAACAGTGACAATGCCAGTGGTGAAGAAAGCATTTGTCTTCCCGGCCATGTCCTTCACCATCACTAAGAGCTTGTAACGGCCACACATCTCTGGGTCCAGAGCAGAGGCTCCTGGTGGTGGAACAGATGAAACAGAGACTCTTCATTTCATTCAAAAGTTTGTGTTGAATTTCAAAATTGATTTAAAAAAAACATCAACATTAAACTGCTTATGCTGGTGTGTTGTCTAATGTGACACTGTTACCCCTTTTCCAGCAAACTGGTTCCAAGGCTGATTTTGGACCATTGCTGGTGCTGGTTCAGAACTCATTCAACTTGCAAACCAGCTGAGAATCAGTTTGTTTATCGATAGCTCGGGGTGCTGAGGGGAGCCAAGTCATTATGTCACTGTAAATGTCAGTTACGTCACTGAAAACATCAGTTACGTCTCAGCATTTGCATTGGCGTGAAAATTGAAGCAACAACAATGTATTTGGACTTTGTCCGCATAGCTCCCTCCGTGGACCATGTCACTAAAAGACAGGTTGTCTCCTCCAAAAACCACTGCTGCTTTGCTGTATGCATATGAATTTGTTGCTTATTTGGAGATGTCGCCGCCTTGCAGTCTTGCTATTGCCGTTGGTCTTAATAACTCCGCCCCCCTCTGCTTACATAAGCGGTTCTTTCCTTTAGCCCAGCAAAGAGTTGCTGCTACCTTGAAACCATTTTTTCTGGCCTGGAGCCAGTTCCTTGTCAGTGTAAACAGAAAACCCGGTTGCAAACTCAGCACTGGCCCAAAACCAGCCCTGGAACCGGTTTGGTGGAAAAGGCGTATATAGTCCTGAAGTGAGACACATTAAAGTCCAGAAAAGAAAAATAATGAATGCATTAAAGTGAATTAGAATATCCAAACCCGTAATATTTATACAAACGTTCGTGGAGCTTCTGGAAGCCTGTCACCGACTAAATTCTCCCTCAGATAAATGTGACATCCCATCCTAAAAGTGACATCACATTTAGGATGTAACGTGTAACATGTAACATGTAACGTGTGTGACATTCGTGGTTGCAGTTTTCATCACACTCACACAGCAAAAAACAACATGCTTCCTGGAAATATTCAAAAATTGTTTTTTTTTAACAGAGATGGGGATTATAATTTAAGAGGGGAGAACAATTTAAAACATCTTTGTGTCCGCACAACACTAAAGACATTTACCATTTCCATATGTGGAGTGAAGTTGTGGAACAGTTTGGGTGCGGAGCTCAAGCAATGTCCAAGCATTACCCAGTTCAAACAGCGGTACAAAAAGATGGTTTTCACAGGTACAGGGAGGATGAAGGGCTTTGACAATCACCACAGATCATTTAGTCACTTGTTTACTTACATTATTTATTTTCTTTGTTTGTAAATATGTAAATATGTAATGTAAATATGTAACTATGTATATTCATGAGGTGTTGGTACACAATATATGCAGTAGTTTGTGAATATGTGTTAAAACAGGATATTGAAATCAACTGAGGATTGTAATTACTGAGAAGGGAGAAGGGGTAGGATTAAATAAGCACATACTTCTTTCTACTCCTTTTTGGACATGTTAACATTGTTTTATTTCTTTTTTGTTGTTTTGAATATTTTGACTTGTGTGTTGTTTTTATGTTTTCTCATGTTTGGAATAAAGCTTACATTCATTCATTCATTCATTCATTCATTCATTCATTCATTCATTCATTCATTCATTCATTCATTCATTCATTCATTCATTCATTCATTCATTCATTCATTCACTCTTAAATAGAAGAGAAATACCATTAAAATTTAAGTGCAGTGGTTGGTATAGTTCAGTGAGCCTTACACAAGATAGAAATTCACTGAAGCAGTTTATCAGTGTTCCCAGCCATTTGGAAATAAGCAGCAGTGTGGGTCCAAAGACAGCATGAGTGTGAAAGTCATCCAGCTCCTGTGGAACTGTAACAAAGGGGAATACTACAGCTGCAGAAATAGCTCTGCTATTTACTCCGCAGAAGTATGTGTGTGTCTGTAAGTGTATCATTCATTTTTGTATCAAACCTTTATGACTTATTTGTATTTTCTTTCACATGATGTAACATACAAATATCTGCTGTTATTCAGAAAATGTATTTATCTAGATATTCTTCATTACAACTGTAGTATGGCGTATTATTTTGCAAGTATTGTTTGACAGTGTTGCATAGCTTTTTCTTATTTTTTCTTTATTTAATTTGGTTCTCCCATTTGCTTGTTAAGTAGTCTGACCATTTAGGCAATAAGCAGTATGATGTCATCTCTAGCAGCTAAATTACATCACAATAAATGAATTACTTAACTGATATATGATAATACTATTTTCACAACACTAAACTGAAAATTATAAAACATTTAGGAGAAAATTAAAAGAATAAACGTGTAAACTTTCAGACATGTAATCTTAAATTGTAGTATAATTATACTGCCTTATTTACTGCCCTGCATTTTGACCTTGGTGCTAAAAATCAAATACAAAAAAGCTATCCTAAACAAATAAATAAATATGACTGTGACTTTTTCATTTGGTTCAGTGGTTGGGACTGACCTTCGTCAGTGAGGGAAACCTCTCCGGTGATGGAGTCGATGAAGAACATCTGGCTGGAGGGAATCCTTGGCGTCTGCTCCATCAGGCTGAAGCGCAGCTCAGCGTGAGGAGTGTTACGGTCGTCCCGATCCAGCGCCTCCACTTGCATGAACGCGATCCCTGAAAGACAAAGGACAAGGACACAAACAATGCAATAAAATATGAATTAGAGTCTCAGCTAGTCCCCCCCAAAAAAGAATACACTCTCTGGTTTAATACTTTCAAAAACATAACATAGGTTGTGCCAAAGATAGTAAATAAAACATGATGCAATAACCTGTAATCAAATTTAAGGATAAGAAAAATAATATTGCACATTCTTTTAGACTGATATATACAGGAAAAATTTTTTTGAGAAAATTCTATGCAGTTTCTTCCTCTTGGATAAATCTTTTTTTCTTAAAAAATAATAAAAATCCATACCACACACACAAAAAAAAAACGTTTTAAACAACTGCAAATAAAACATTTCCATTGTGGTGCTGGAACCAATGTGACTACAAAGCCCCACCACAGTTTGAAGAAAAGACATAATCCATATTATCATAATTGATTTGATCCAAACTGTAACCTCATGAAAACATTTAATGTTGAGGTTAAGAGTAAAGTTCACGCTGCATAAAATGTAAGATTTAGAGACAGCTCAAGCTTAATGTTGATGATTCTGCTACCTTTTAGAAGCCCCAGCTGCACGCTGCCTCTCATGCTCTCCTCTAGGAAAGTAGGCACGTTGTCGTTCTTGTCAATGACGCATACTTCAACTGTAAAGCTCTGGCGAGGCACTGAAGTTCGGATGTTTTGAAGGACACCTGATGATCTGTAAGACACCTGCAGAACACGCAAACATATGCAGAGGGCATATTTAAATAATAGGCTGGAATCAGTTTCTCATGTAAATCTAATCTCAATGCTACACTAACATTACATGACATTATACAGTATATATCACAAGTTGATATGATACAATCAGAAATTACTTAACATGTTGATGTAATATGACATGACATGATACCTGCAAAGAGTAAGATGGTTGTTTCTCTCGGTCCAGTGGTTTTATAGCGTACAGAAACTGACCATCGATTCCAAATATCCCCTCATCATCTCCTGATAACACCATGTCAGTGTAATTACTTGGTAGGTTAGGAAGCTGTAATGTAACAAAACACAAACTAAATGAAAAGACAACACAAGCACAACAAAGTTACAGACAGATTAGTTCGAGTTTCTTTCAAATCCAGGCAGTGTCGTATAGGAAAACTAGAAAAACGGTGAAGCAGAAAGCTTCACAACCCAGCTATTAGTGATTTATCTACAATCCTAATTTTGACACCAATGGCAGGACTTTATTTCCTCACATTTTATCTTGGTGCTACTCAACAATGTTGTTTTTCTTCCTGAATTAAAACAAACTCAATTACTGTGTGGCGGAACGTCTACAAGAGGAATAATTGAGAGCTCCTTTAAGCTAATCTATTACGCACATGACAAAGTAGACAAAGACCAAAATATCGTGTTAGAGGAATTCTTAAAGAACTGTAATTAACCAAGAACTAAATGCTTCATATATTGAAAATGTATAAAGTTCAGTTGTCTCTGAAATGTTCGTTCAGAGGTCAGCCATGGCCTGTGACTTTATCTGTTGTCAATAATGCTCGGAGCGAGATTGATCAGGACATTAAGCTCTCTGATCTACAGTATATTGTTTTCTTCACTTTTTGATACCTATACTTGGATTTTCAAGAAAACTCTTTGTCTTTATACAAAAGAAAAACACTAAATATAGAGCTTCTAAAGTTGAATTTTTAGTCATGAGTCACTTCAATCATTAGTCATTTGTCACAAATGTCAAAAGGACTCTGAGCAAGTTTCTCTTGGAACAGAACCAGAAAGCTCATCTTTCATTGCCCTCTACATACACGTGTTTACTGAGTGTGTAGTAAAGCTCAGCTAAAAATAGTCTTTGTCAGATACATTATGAGCCGATCCCTTTTTGTGCCACCATGTTTCAGTAATTAGTGATCTATTTGTGGATTTAAAAAGTATAGGATTATGATCAAATTGGAAAGATCTATGACCTCAGTGTTAATATATGCATAGTGTGGCAAAATATATACACTGTATAGCTAGAAGACTAATATGCACCGGGCTTATGCCAGGTACTGTATATAACATGTGATTTTAGATTATCAGTCGGGGAGATATCCTTTAATAACGAGATCATTTTCGGATGTTCTCTGATTGTTTCTTTGACCTTTACTAACAACCCATTAATGTTACGTTCTGGTCAATATGACTGTGGCATCATTGGGAAAAACAAAAACCAACACACTCAAATGAAGGAAGTAAATCAAAAGAAATGTATAAACAAAACTGATGTAGTTGTTTTTGGAACAAAAGAAGAACGTTTAAGAGTCAGTAAACAGCTCCAGGTACTACAACTACAAACCACTGAAAAGGCTCGAAATATGGGGTTAGTCATGGACTCAGAGCTGAACCTTCAGAGACGCACTAAAACAATTACAAAGTCTCAGCAGGATCTTGA